>NC_089748.1:54193597-54196097 GCF_040412425.1 Macrobrachium rosenbergii
ACGGAAACAGAGGGGCCTCGTCCTGGTTCCAGAAGGAACATTTGTATAAACCCCCTTTGGGCTACGGCATCTGTACCAACTGGCCACTTTGGAGATGCGGGGCGAAGAGATACAAATATGACCTCTGTACCTCTTCGGTCTAAGGCACACAATGGCTTGCCCCCTAAAACCTTTAGTCGTAGTACTCCAGTGGTTTAGTGGTTAACCTGAGACGGGGTGTTTGATTCCTCATAATTCATGGAGTAATGGTTACCTTTTGGGGAAAAGGGGATTGAATACTGCGATTCTTTAAATCCCACGAGGCATTATAGTATCCAGTCTTTTTTTTTCTTTACACGGTAGGGTCTCACGTTGATTGATCAGACATGCCAGGCAGAATTATGATAGACAGTTCTCTGTTACACATTTCTAACATGAATATTAAATTTGAAGTGGTTTTATTTTTTATATCTAAGACAATTAGTTATCACTCTTTCAACTACTGTCTTCCCTTTCTGCTTAGGGAATTTCAATCAATAAAAAGAAGCTTTAATCGTTCATTTTCATTCATGGGATATTTTTTTGTGAGAACCTATCAGATTCCATACATCATAAAAAAAAGAATATTTTCCAAATGCACACAGTCACGATCTCTCTCTCTCTCTCTCTCTCTCTCTCTCTCTCTCTCTCTCTCTCTCTCTCTCTCTCTCCCCTAAATCTGGGTCCCATTATAACAAGCTCTTTCAACATCTCATGTTACCATCCTCCGATAATAAAGCACTTCTCGGGTGTACACGGGATTATCACAAAATCTTTTCTCCCCGTATTAGCACCCGTTTTGCAAAGTGTATGGACGGGGTCAATAGGATGTATGAAGGATAGTGAAAGAGAGAAAGAGAGAGAGAGAGGGTAGAGGTGGGGGGGCAGGAGAGGGGAGGAGGATGTTGTGAGATAATGTTCAATACAACCTCTCGAGTATCTTAGTCAGAAATTTTTTTTCCGGACTGTGTCGAAATTCCAAGATCACTATCAGTGAGTAACTTGAGTAACATTACTGATGTTTCATGTCCTCACCAGAGGCATATGAAGGGAAATATTTAACAGCTATTGTTCCTTCAGCTTTCTGTTCATTCCTTGCTCGTACACCGTTTGAATGAATGATTTATCTATCTCTTCGATAACATATGAATTCATCTATATCATTCTCATCTTTAAAGATGATAGTTGATGGAAAAATAGTCCGCAGTAGCATGTATGTAGTATAACACTATATGCAGGAAACTTTCACCAATATACATACAACTGCTGACTTTATTTTTCCATTTAAGATCACGAGAAAGTGATGATATCGAATGATAGTTAATGCATATCTACCCCGAGCAAAAACATTCAATGTGAAATGTGCAACAATTTACAGAGCTTCTCGATTCTAAGATTCACTTCCTGCTTTGTAAACAAACCAAGAAGAAAAAACAACACGAAAAAACAACACGAGAAAATGATTCGGTTTCTCTCTCTGTTTTCATTCTGAGAAAATGTAACGGGAGCTACAATCCACTCTGTGAATGAGGCACCCGGGGCCGATTGTTTGTTTACTAAAAACTCATTAACCAGAAGAGGTAGATTTTTTCATTAATGAGACGGGCTTCCAATTATTCTCGTACGGGGGCGGGGGCGGGGTTGGGAGGGGGTGGAGAGAGAGGAGAGAGGTGGCTCCTTCCTCTTGTGATGAAAACTCATTTCTTTTTTTTTTTAAGGGTTGCTGGCATCAATTTCGTTCAGCGGTATGTCTATTTCGATGTCCTGAGAGAATGTCTTTTCTTTACTAATTATTAACCTAAAATGATTCCACAGACAGTAACCTGTCTGTCTGTCTGTCTGTCTGTAGAAGGGAGTAATAAATGAGATAAATTTACCCATTAATTTTGAGTGCTCTTATACGGAGACCATCTGGGATAAAATAAAAATAGATATACTGGACCTTACGTTCTAATAATCTAATCTATGGAATTATCAGAATAATTTTCTCCAGCAAGCTCCGCCTCTCATTAACGCTCACTTATCCTGCAAGACTGAGATTATTTCGGCCAAAAATGCCCGTCTCGGTCTCATCAAAAAAAAAAAAAAACACCTCACATAAGAACAGAGCGGCTAAAACCTCTTGTTTAATCTGTACATTTTTCATCTTAAAAACCCCCATAGACCATGTTATTTTGTCTGCACTGTTTGTAAGATCTCGTTGATTTAATTTGCATTTTTTTTATTTATCCACTTTAGGTCTTTTAACCGTCAGACTTTGGAACTCACTTCCTGCTTATGTTTTCCCTGACTCATATTCCTACATCCGTTGATTCTTTCGATGTTGAACCACTCTGCTTTTCCCCCCTCTCTCTCTCTCTCTCTCTCTATCTCTCTTTCTCTCTCTCTCTCTCTCTCTCTATCTCTCTCTCTCTCTCTCTCTCTCTCTCTCTCTCTCTCTCTCTCTCTCTCTCTCTTTCTTTTTAGGTCTGGACTTGGTAAG
>NC_089748.1:54201097-54206097 GCF_040412425.1 Macrobrachium rosenbergii
GTCTGGTGAAGGGTGGGGGTAGGAGGGATTTGGAAGCACCTTCTCTTAGCACATCAAAGTAGCACTATCTTCAGTACAAAAAAAAGAGAAAAAGAGAGAGAGAAAAAAAAAGGTATTAGGCCTTTGCACCTCCGGTCTCCCTTTTATGAAGCTCCATCTAATACTGAGTGTATAATGGCGTTGGCCAGGCCCCTGGGTAAGGAGATAGCATTAACAACAGAAAGGCCTCATTAAAAACTCTCTCTGTTCATGATTCTCGACCACTTTTTGCGTGGCATTTTGGGCTCATCTTTTTGTTTTTCTCATTTTTAATGGGAGGGAACCAAATGGGTGATTTCTACACGTGATGGGTTGGGGGATTTAATGTTGAGGATCTTTTCAGTCCATCTGGCCGTAAGTTCGTCTGTTTTGAGGGAACGTTGATGAATACTTGAATAAATGTAAAGACATGCTTTGTCAATAGGTATCTTTCATGTGACGTGAAGTGAAATGAAAAATGTTCGTAAGTGAAAGATTTACCCTTCCTAATTTAGAAGTCTAAATTGAGGTCGAATCTTAAAATTTTTACGTGATCGTTTCCAGTTCATTATTAATTATTGTATAATAGTACCAGTCGAATCAACACCCGGTCATTATACAGTTTCACGAAAAAATGTATTCAAACTTGAATAATGGTCACGCCTAAAATCTAACAAACTTTTTACAAAGTTTCATGAAATTCCACCAAGACGCTTTCTTAGTTTCATGCTTACGTCACTCCTAACAGGTCATCCGTTCGGGTCCAGACCACCAACAAATCTCATGCAATATATTAAAAAATTGGGATTTCCTTGAAAATCGTTAGCAGTTTTTTGACAGTTCATTGGACTTAATAAGCCGAGTTACCTTTGGTATACTTTTTTATTTTTCCATTTTTTAACAATTTTATTAAAAAAATTTTATAAAAAATGATTTTTTATTTAATTTATTTTTCAGTTCGTTATTTCAAGAGATTCGTGAAAACTATACAAAAATTCTAATAACCAAAATTTCATGAAACGGCTCAAAGCCCAGAATAAAACTTCCGTGATGATTCCATATTGTCTTCACGATACAAATCACAGAATTCAGAGACGGCAGTGAAAGCCACTCCAGAATCAAGTGAAATGAATAAAACTCAGGTTCACTGGAGATAAGAATTAATTTGGAAGGAGAGTCCCTTCCGATGATTATAGATTTACATCTGCAATTATTAGGAAAGGTCAACTTATTCCACGCTTTGGGAAAAAGTGAGATGGAGAAATGTTCCACGAGACTCTCAAATCTCACATTTTTTTTTATCACCGTTTAAGACCAATAGCTGGAGTGTTGCTCGGTTAAAACACAAAAAGAGGTATTCACCTGTTGGCAAAAAATGCAATAAAACTTTGTAGCGCTGGCTGGCCTTTTTTTAAATCAGTCCCTAAATAAGTATGCTAGCAAAAGGTAGCAAGCCTTATTAGAGTGCTTACCACTATCATTACTATGGAACGAGCGGAGATGTCATTAGGTTGTACAGCAAGCTTACACCGACAAAATGCCCATTTGTGAAAACGATGAGAGAGAGAAGCGAGATTGAGTGTCATGTGAAATAATAAATAACAGCAAATGATTTTAACTAGAATGGAATACAAAACGACAAACTGAGACTTTACCTAATTTGTAGGGAAGTGTATCATCGCCTGCTTGATAATCACAGATCGTAGATCTGTAAGGCAAAGCTTGATTAGCTTTCGCTCTGACGAAAAAGCATTTTTAAGGAATAACTGACGCCAAGGCACAAGAGATTGCTGAAAGCCTCGGTTTGGACTCGCGACTGGAGGAAGCAGTTGAGGTCATCGAGAGTAAGGAGAAAGTATCTATGGTTTCTCGAGTTCAGTTGTGTTCAAGTGCGAAAAACGATGTAAAACAGCGAGCCTGTTCGAAGGTGTTATATGCCATTCCCACTCTATTAGGTGGAGAAGTCCAAAATCCGTTAAACTTTTTTCAGCTGGATTTGTTTTTATTCCTCACACCGTTGGACTGTGGAACAGCCTCCCAGAGGATGTCGTGCAATTGCAACTTCAGAAGTTCAAGCGAAGCTGCAATGCATTACTACCCAATACTATTCTCCTTGCATTTTAATACATTTTTATCTATCTATCTATTTATTAATTAATTTTTTTCTTTTTCAATAAGTGAGAACTCCACTTTCTATATTTCCCTTTACTTCCTCTTACTTCTTCCTAATGAACACCATATTCTTTGGAAGCTTGAATTTCAAGTCAATGGCCCCTGTGGTGGGCTTGTTCCATATGAATGGATATCATGTACTGAATAATAATAATAATAATAATAATAATAATAATAATAATAATAATAATAATAATAATAATAATGTTTCTCTCCATGCTTTACCCAGTTTCATGAAAATACGCTGAAACTAAACTCTCAAATATAACAAGACTAGTCTTGACTGATAAAAGTATATGTTCTACAAATCCAATTTGTCTAAATGAGTATGCTGAACGTGAATAAGGTCACACTACCAGACGTCACTTTAAAAAAATGTATAAAAATTAGAAATATGAAACATGCACATTTCTCAAAATTGAGTTTTGTAAACATACCTGCTTCAACGCAGATCACGTGATATATTGGTAACGAAAATGTTTTCACCAAACACATTCAGAGTACTTATTTTCAACGATGAGAAAAGTAAAAAGGGAATAAGGTGTGTGTGTGTGTGTTTATATATATATTATATATATATATATACATATATATGTAAATGTAAATATATATATATATATAATATATAATATATATATAAATATATATATATATATATATATATATATATATATATATATATATATATATATATAAAGTTAATAATTGCTGGTTCTCGTTTACTTCTTCATTTCTCGATTTGAGGAAAAAAGTGAAGTAGCACCTAATTATAGCAGCAACTCTAGAGAGTATTTCCATTCCATTTAATTCTTGCTTATTATATATATATATATATATATATATATATATATATATATATATATATATATATATATATATATATATATATATATATATATCTCACACAACTCGGAGAACTCAGCACACAAACGTTCGTCTCAATGGTAAAGGCAGGGATATGCAGGCGTGCATAAAAGTGCTTTATTCCAATATCTCGTTATTATTTCCTCACGTCTTCAGGGAAATTCTACGATATTTTCTAAAGTTTTTCCTTCTTTTATCATCGTTATAATGGCTACTTTAATTTTTTTATATAAAATCATCGAATTTTATTTATTGTTGAATTTCCCTGAAGATGTGATGAACTGATCACGAAACGTTGGAATAAAGCACTATTATGTACACCTGCATATTCCTGCCATTTCCACTGAGATGTATATATATATATATATATATATATATATATATATATATATATATTTCCACTATATAGATGTATATATATATATATATATATATATATATATATATATATATATATATATGTATATATATATATATATATATATATATATATATATATATATATATATATATATATATATATATATATATATATATATATATATATATATATATATATATATTTACACATATACACACACACACACACACACACACATATATATATATATATATATATATATATATATATATATATATATATATACATATATATATATATATATTCGTAAGAGCGTTCGTTTCCTATATACTTCATGCAGTACCATTTACCGCACTGAATAAAAATTCTAGAAGTTAAAAGAAGACAAGAAAAAAAAAAAAAAGAGTTTGAAAGCGCTCTCTGAATCCTGAAATAATCCTTTTTTTTCCTTTCAACAAGAACACGAATTAAGTTACAGAAAATGACCTTAATAACTCGGGAATATATTTAGTGTATCACTAAATCATGGCTCTCCAAATATTTATTCAGTTCCATTTAGAACTCACCCTAATTTATAATAGAAAAAAAAAAAAAGATTTTATTATCACGTCTAAAGAGTTAGGGAACTCCCCAAATACAAGCAAGAAAAGGGTTTCTAATTTGATTAATGCTGTTTCATAATGTACATCTTTACCAGTTTGGTTTTATATATGTTTAACGAAGGCGTATTAGCCTGGGATTATCAGCGTTTTGCCATTAGGATCTTTTTAGTTCCCCTATGCTCGTAAACACTCAAATGATTAGTTTGCCTGAAAATTAGGACTGAATAAGACTTCAGCCTGATGTAGTATCCCAGATTCAATTTTTCTGTTTCGGATGTTTGCTGATGTGCTGAACTGAAGTTGTAATTATCAGTTTCTCTGTCTTAAAAGCAGTCTGTTGATTCACAAAAAAAATGTTTGTAGTAGAAAATGTACTTTTGGTGTATTTACAAACAAATATACCCTAGAAATTTCATGGAAGCCAGAGGCAGACCTCGTCACCCGAAAATTCAACCAAGTATAAATATCTGTTTGTCAGGATGAATAATCTTATTTTATAATCTCCAGTGAGACAAAATAACAGATTTTGAACTTTTCAATCAAACATTATTTTCGACTTTGTGATTCCTGTCGTTCATGTTGCAGATATTTATTTTAGATATTCTCTCTCTCTCTCTCTCTCTCTCTCTCTCTCTCTCTCCTGTGCAAAGTCATCGCTCCATTCTCCATGCTTTCCATTTAGTGTAAACCTCACTCCTTTTCTGTTCCCAATATCATTAATTCTTCTTTTCACTGTATTCAGTGGGCCCCCTCTCCCGCCCACATGTCCTCACTCCAACCCCCTGCCCTCCCTCTCTCGCCTCTTCTATCTCCCCTCTCTTCCCTTATTAAAGCCCCTCCGCTATCCTTGAGACCCGTCCAGGGGGCGTACCTCACGTAGGGGCCCCCCGAACCATCCACGGCAGGGGCGTTGGGGTTTGGGAGGGGGGAAAGCCCCCTTCGTTTCTCTCCCGAAGTCATTCGCTCACACATGTTGGCGCCAA
>NC_089748.1:54211097-54218597 GCF_040412425.1 Macrobrachium rosenbergii
TGAGTAAATATTTTCTTTTATTTAATTTTGATCGTATCCTCTTGAGCTTATGTTATATGTACCGAGCATAATGTATATATATATATATATATATATATATATATATATATATATATATATATATATATATATATATATATATACATATATATATATATATATATATATATATATATATATATATATATATATATATATATATATATATAGAAATAATCAAGAAACAATCAAGACAATGTGGCACAGAATTAAATTTCTGGTTCACATCAGGATCAGAACCAGGTCTTTCAATTGAAAGACAAGACTGCTGCCAACCAAGCCACACACAGACACAACACACACACACATATACATATATATATATATATATATTTATATATATATATATATATATATATATATATATATATAATATATATATATATATATATATATATATATATATATATATGTATGTATATTTACACACACACACACACACACACACATATATATATATATATATATATATATATATATATATATATATATATATATATATATATATATATATATATATATATATATATATATATACGAATATGCATAAATTCATATATATGCACAGGATAATAAATGACGTAAATAACTCAGACATTTACAGTTTTCTACTATCAAGCCTGCCTCAAGACAGTCTTAGAGGACGACAAAGCCTTTATAAATTCAACGGCCAAAAACACTTTTGATGTAATTCAGTTCCTTCTATCAATAAAATTAATTAAGCACTGGTGTGTTAGGCTGATGCCTGGATGAGTGATAAGCAACGAACGCCACTGGGTCTGGTCAGTATCTGGACGGGTGACCATCAGCCGAATATATGTGGAAGGAATTCCTTATGTTCTTATAAAAAAATTCATGATAACCAAAACCTGAAGAAAACCTGAAAGAACAAAAGAAGAAGTATTTCCAGACATTCACGGACTCTTCTGTGCAAAAGGATTTTTATTTAACAGTTCTAAAGAAAAGTAGTTGATGAAGTGTTAGCACTTCCAGAACAGGGGGTGCTTCCCGCAGGAAGGTAGGGCCGTCAATGCACCTCATGCGGTGCACTGTAGGCATTACTAAAGGTTCTTTGCAGCGTGCCTTTGTCCCCTAGCTGTAACCCCTTTCGTTCCTTTTACTGTACCTCCTTTCATATTCTCTTTCTTCCATCTTACTTTCCACCCCCTCCTGACAGTTGATTCATAGTGCAGCTGCGAAGTTTTCCTCCTGTTACGCCTTTCAAAACCTTTTGCTGTCAATTTCCGTTTCAGCGCTGAATGACCTCATAGGTCCCAGCGCTCGGCCTTTGGCTCAAATTCGATATTCAGTTCAATTCAACAGGAAGTGCCATGGAAACTGTGAAATTTTTCAACCGACTCGACCGACATTTGACAGTTTCTTGTAGAGTACGGAACTCACTGCTGTATTCCGTGTTTTACGAGACTTTCTACCTGTAAAAGTCTTCGGTACAGGTTCATCAGTGCGATATTTCAGTTTCATCATAATATGAGATAATTTTGTTACTGAAATCATAATATGATATCAATTAACAGGAACCTTCCAAAATTGGTGCTTCTTAAGAAGGTAGTCTTTGGGTAATAAAATTTCACAATTATATAGTAAATATATTACTATGTGAATATATTTACTATATAATTATGGATTTTTATTAAACAGATTGTTTTTCACGAGAGTGCCAATTTCTTAGCAAGATAGTCTTTCTTGTACCTGAATAAAATAATTTTTCTTCCACTCAATGAAACAAAAAAAATGCATTAATAAATAAGACGGTCATTAATCAACGCAATTTTCCTTTTCTCCTCTGCGTTTTTACTTGTTCCCTCTACGCTCGAACTGCTCAGAAACATCTCCGTTGAATTGAATTGAATAAAGAATTTAGGCCAAAGGCCAAGCACTGGGACCTATGAGGTCATTCAGCGCTGAAACGGAAATTGACAGTAAAAGGTTTGAAAGGTGTAACAGGAGGAAAACCTCGCAGCCGCACTTGGAATCATTTGTTAGGAAAGGGTGGAAAATAAGATGGAAGAAAGAGAATATGCAAGGAGGTACAGTAAAAAGGAACGAAAGGGGTTGCAGCTAGGGGCCGAAGGGACGCTGCAAAGAACCTGAACTAATGCCTAAAGTGCACCGCACGAGGTGCACTGACGGCACTAACCCCCTATGGAGAGAAACATTTCTGTAGCTGAGGGTACGCACCTTCTCACATGACCTCACATTGCTTAGATTCTTCATGTTGTACATGTAGACGTATTTTGAATAGCAAGACGAAATGATTAGATTTAACCCTTGTGAACCTAGTTACTTATGAAGGTGAGATCTCGCACTCGAGTCAGTAACGAATAAATTACTTTCGAAAAATAAAACCAGTTTTGTTTTTATTGGAAGTAAAACTGATATTTGAATTGTCGAAGATAAAGGAAGAGTAAGTTTCAATACGAATAAAAATGGAATAGGTGAACACTGCTCTAATACATATATGTATATATATATATATGTGTGTGTTTTCGTGTGTGTATATATATATATATATATATATATATATATATATATATATATATATATATATATATATATATATATATATATACATAAATACATTTGGAACTTCCTGACTAAATTTTCTGTAAAAGAAGTTGATTACAATTCCACAAGATAAATATATTGTACATCAATTTACAATGTAATAAAGAAAACAGAATATTTAAGATAATAAAAATCCACGCAAAACTTCAAGAAAAAGTACACATATAGAATTCTGTAAAATAAACAAAGGCGAAAAAGGAAAGATTGGAACGGCACCAACACAAAAACTGCTACACCAAAGGAAAAATATATAAACAATAAGAAAAAAAAAAAAGAATTGCAAAGAAAGAGGAGAGCGGCGGATAGCGCAGCCATCTTGAAAATCCCTCTTCTAAATCTTGAAGAAGGATCAGATCCTTCCCGAGATGGGATTTAAAAGTGGTATCCCGCCGCCAAAAAAATATCAATGCTTTCAAACTGCATATGTTCTTAACAATGAGCTCTGTGTAGCTGGCTCCAGGACCCTCCTCTGGAACCCACCCCGCGGGGCACCCCCCCCACGCGGGGAGCACGGAGACCCCATTACTCCAAAAGCTTTTTCAGAATTCAATGTATTTCTTTATCGAAAAAGGAGAGGCCTTTAGGGGCGAGGACGATCCACCTCCCGCGAGGACGATTTTGGATCTTATCTTCCCTTGGCATAGAGTCGCATATGGCGAGGCCTTTTTGTGGAAGTTTATGTCCTTTCCGTTCTCTTTGCTTTCTTTCCTTTGGCGTGCAAGAGATATATACAGAAAGTCTCTATTTTGTTGGTTTTCGCGTTATTTTCGATTTTTTTCTTTCTGTCCCCTAGCTTTTTCACGGTTTGTCTTTTTTTTTTTTAAGGTTCGTTTTTGTTTTTTTCCGGTTTGGAGCCGCAGAAAACACATGCAGTAAACAAATGGACTGAGAAAGAAGACTTCACCGTTATTTCTTAAATGGAAAGCTATCCACGAAATTTGAGAGAGAGAGAGAGAGAGAGAGAGAGAGAGAGAGAGAGAGAGAGAGAGAGAGAATAATTGAAATATGTACAAAGAGGAAGGAAGCAGAAACCAGCACAAAATAGAGAGCTATAAGGCAAGAAATTTTTGGAACCTTTGTATGTGTGCCTTGTCGATTGGTCGCGTACGAAACAAGTCATTATTTGTGCTGCAAAAAGTTGCAATACCATTATCCATTTCTTCATCAAAGTAGGAGAGCGCTTGGGCAATACTGAGTTTATTGGGGTTGGGAGGGGGGGTGCGTGATATATGTGATCTAGACAAAAAATCAGGGAAACGTTCAGACAGGAGACAAAGAAGAAAGCTGCAATTCACAGCAGCTCTGCAGCATGCCGGTACTTCTTTCCACTTCAAAAGCTACTTTCGCTTGATTATTAATGAATTTGCCGGAAGTTACACAAAGCCAAGTGCGGCCAGGGCAAAACTCGGGAAAATTTTATGGCGCGAGGTAAACAAAAAATGGGTAATTCATAGAAGCTTTACAGAATACCAGTTCCTTTTTCTCGTTTCAAAATTGACGGTCGCTTGAACATAACTGAATTATTGGGATGTTACACAAGGCTACACCGAAGGAAAAATATATAAACAATAAAAAAAAAAGAATTGCAAAGAAAGAGGAGAGCGGCGGATAGCGCAGCCATCTTGAAAATCCCTCTTCTAAATCTTGAAGAAGGATCATGGCCGAAATCTGGAAAAATTTATTGCAAGAGATAAAGGAGAAATATGTAATTTACCAAAGCTTTACAAATGGATAATTCGTAAAAGCTTTACAGCCCACCTTTTTCCATTACAAAATTGAGGGTCGTCTGAACATTACTGAATTTGTTTGATGTCATAAAAGGCTAAGCAAGACCAAGGCCAAAATCTGGAAAAATTTCACTGTAGGAAATAAAGAGAAATATCGGGATTCACAAAAGCTTCACAATGCTTTACTTCCATTTCAGAAAATAGGATCGCTTGAGCATTACTGAATTTGTTGGGGGTGTTATGCAAGGCTGAGTGTGACCAAAGCAAAAATCTAAAGCATTTCATGACAGACTGTAAACTGGATGAGTAAGAACGCTTCATTGCATTTTATGAGTACGGAAGAGGAGGAAACAATGATTGACAAATTTTTTTTATTTTTTCTCTGCTATTCAGAAGGTCTGTTGATAAGTGTCCCTCTCCACTGTAAATTTAATATTGTATCCAAAGAATTAATTATCTCCTTTAGGGTAACGGGTCTCATTTTATGCAATGATCATATACAAGAACTTTTTTTCCGAAAAATCGATGGTACATCATAAAGTGTCATACATATATATACAGAATATATATATACATATATATATATATATATATATATATATATACATACATATATAAATAAATATATATGTATACGTATATATATATATATTATATATATATATATATATATATATATATATATATATATATATATATATATATATAAATAAGGATAATTTCTCTATTCGTATATAGTAAGTAGTTAGGTGTCTTTGTAGAGTCCGTAGACGTAATCCAGTATTTCACTGTAGTCTTATGAAAGATATTCATAATATGAGTTAGTCGCTTAGATTCAGCTCGGTTCGAAAGAGTTTAAAGGATTATCGCGCAGCTGAGCTAACGGGGACGAAACTTCTGTTACCATACTTAATAGTATTTTATAAGGTTTACAGATATATCCATATATATAATAATATACACAAGCATTTATGAGAGCTAAAAATTTTTTTATCCATCTTGGAGACCTCTGCAGTTACATTCATCTCTCTCTGCACACACATACACACACACACACACACACACACACATATATATATATATATATATATATACACATATATATATATATATATATATATATATATATATATACATAAGTTAAAAGTTAAGTATATCTTAGTTTAACCAGACCACTGGGCTGATTAACAGCTCTCCTAGGGCTGGCCCGAAGGATTAGATTTATTTTTACGTGGCTAAGAACCAACTGGTTACCTAGCAACGGGACCTGCAGCCATTGTGGAATCGAACCACATAATAAAGCGAAAATGAATTTCTATCACCAGAAACAAATTCCTCTTGTTCTTCACTGGCCGGTCGGAGATTCGAACTCGCGACCAACAGAGTGGTAGCTGAGAACGGAACCCGCTCACCCAGCGAGGAACTATATATATATAAAATATATATATAAATATATATATATATATATATATATGTATATATATATATATATATATATATATATATATATATATATATATATATATATATATATATAAATATATTTATATAGTTGTATTCTTCTCAGTCACAAAGGTAAAATATCTCGATGTACTCCACAATGAAAACGAAGGAGAAACCAGAGGAAAAAGGATATAGAGTTCTTAATTTGTCCCAACAGTTCCGCCTTCCACCAGGCCTCTTCCGGGGAACTTTATTGACTAATCAGTTTAAGAAAAACATATACCGGTCATATGTTTACATTGAACTTCAAGACTTACATAAAACGTAAACAAGCAAAAACGGTTAACGGTGCTTACAACTTCTACAGGATAATATAAAATATAAATTGTCTAGTACATAGTTCGTCCAACAAAAAACGTTAACACTCTAATGGGGCTAAACAGGTAATTAAGTGAATACCTAAGGCAATATATTACATAATTTGTACCGGTTTTCCATGATTTGTAGAAAGAGGGGGTCTGTCTTGAATAGGCCTATACTGCCATTAACGTTATTGTTCTCACTCTATTGAATACATGCCGTTTCTATTAGATTTCTTTCTATAAAATTATTGTTTCTGAACAAGATTCTTGCTTGAGACGTCTGAATTGGATAAAAACATTCTCTAGCAAGTTTACTAATGGCATTGTTTTTTTGATCAGTAGCGATACTATTCTTATGTTGTGCAATTCGTTTCTCAACAGTTTTTGCTGACTGTCCATATAAAATTTATTGCAACCACAAAGAGTTTTGTATACTACCCCGTTGTCATATATAGGGTTGCAATAAATTTTATATTGGACACCCAGCAAAAACTGTTGAGAGACGAATTGCACAACATAAGTATAGTATCGCCGGAAGAGGCCTGATGGAAGGCGAAACTGTTGGGACAAATTAAGAACTTCATTCCCTTTTTCTCTGGTTTCTCCTTCGCCATTGTGGAGTACATCGAGATATATATATATATATATATATATATATATATATATATATATATATATATATATATATATATATATATATATAACATCGACCCATAGAAGTGAAAAGATGCAGAGAAAAAGATATATATATGTATATACACATACATACACATACATACATACATACATACATACATATACACACACGCGCGCATACTGTGCGTGTGTATGTGTGTGTTTTGTGCATTGTGTTTTATGTCCTTCATATCTGATCACCGTGAAATGCCTCCAAGTCCTTCTCATAAAAGCAAAAACCGAATTACTCGTCCAGTGTCGAGAAATCTTTTCTAACATCGACGTATACCTGAGACACCCCGCCTCTTCTGTTAGGCTTACATGACGTACATAGTTCTTAATTCCTATCTGTGCTTCATCTCACCTTTAAGAAATACGTTAACTAAGAGCCTGGTCTACAATTTATATTTTTACACGATCATAAAACATCGAGTGGACGTGAATGTGTAGTGCAGTGTAAAGAAGATTCTAAAACTTGGATATTCTCATACACTGTTTCATAACCAATCAGGTTAAGCTCTTATATTATGATATTTGCTGCCTCTCTGCCTGTCTGTCTGTCTCTTTGTTTGTTTGTTTGTTTGTCTGTCTGTCTGCCTGTTTGTTTATTTGTCTGTCTGTACAGCTGTCTGAGCCATCAAGTATACATAGGCTTTCTGCCTCCTATA
>NC_089748.1:54221097-54246097 GCF_040412425.1 Macrobrachium rosenbergii
ATTATAGAAAGATCGTGCAGGCAATTTAAAGGAAAAGTTAAGTATATCTTAGTTTAACCTGCCCCACTGAGCTGATTAACAGCTCTCCTGGGCAAACTGTGTTGATCATTTGTGGGATATCCAGTAATTAAGTGCAAACTATTAACTAATGAATATTTCTAAATGTTATTATCTTTGGGGCAAGGATTAGAAGGGATATCTTCCACCCTTTTCACAGCTTTCTAAAACATCTTGAAATTTTATAATTGATTTGGCAGGATGTTGTTACGAGGTTTTCAGTTATTTACTTGAATATTGTGAGTTTATGAAGGTTGACAGACACTGATTGCCAGGTATTTAAAAAATGTAGTCTTTCATTCATAGGTATTTATAATTATGTTCTTGATTTATGTAAACAATGTCTGGCCATATCATTAAGGGTTCATGTTAAAACCAATCAGTCATGGCATCGGTTAAGACACAAAGAAAACAATACCTGGTCATATCGTTAAGGGTTCATGATTAGAACTGGTCATATCGTTAACGGCTCAGGATTAGAACCAAATCAGTAGTGGCATCGGTTAAGACACAAAGAAAACAATATCATGTCATATCCTTAAGGGTTCATGATTAAAACCAATCGATAATGGCATCGGTTACGACACAAAAAAATATCTGGTCATATCGTTAACATCAGGATTAAAACCAATCAGTAATGGCATCGTTTACGACACAAAAAGCAATATCTGGTCATATCGTTAACGCTCAGAGTTAAAACCAATCAGTAATGGCATCGTTTACGACACAAAGAAGCAATATCTGGTCATATCGTTAACTTGCTCAGTATTAAAACAATCAGTAATGGCATCGGTTAAGACACAAAGAAAACAATATCAGGTCATATCATTAAGGGTTCGTGATTAAAACCAATCAGTAATGGCATCGGTTTCGACACAAAGAAAGCAATATCTGGTCATATCGTTAACGCTCAAGTTCAAACCAATCAGTAATGGCATCGGTTACGACACAAGAAAGCAATATCTGGTCATATCGTTAACGCTCAGAGTTAAAACCAATCAGTAATGGCATCGGTTACGACACAAAGAAAGCAATATCTGGTCATATCGTTAACGCTCAGGATTAAAACCAATCAGTAATGGCATCGGTTACGACACAAAGAAAGCAATATCTGGTCATATCGTTAACGCTCAGGATTAAAACCAATCAGTAATGGCATCGGTTAAGACAAAGAAAACAATATCAGGTCATATCATTAAGGGTTCGTGATTAAAACCAATCAGTAATGGCATCGGTTACGACACAAAGAAAGCAATATCTGGTCATATCGTTAACGCTCAGATTAAAACCAATCAGTAATGGCATCGGTTAAGACACAAAGAAAACAATATCAGGTCATATCGTTAAGGGCTCAGGATTAAAACCAATTCAGTAATGGCATCGATGAAGGCACAAAACAAGCATATAAAATAATATAAACAAATAAGGCACATTGATTAATTTGAGTGAACGTGATTACGATTTTTGTAAAACACTTACGACTACGGTACTGATGTTATCATAGTGTTTACTTTCCTGTAAAATTTAAACTCAAACCACAAAATGTTCATCTGGGCTTGGTTATCTGCAATAAAATTCCTTTCACCTGGATCTTTCGAAAATGCACCATAGTCGGTAAAAAGTACAGAAAGCAAAACAAAAATCAGAACAAAACAGTGTAAAGGCACAGAAGTGTAACAAACATAAACAAGAAAAACCGGAACAAACAGGCGCTGAAAGAATCGAGAAGAGAAATACAAAAATAAAAAAAAAAAGACCGACTGCATAAACAAAATCCGTAAAAGTTCTTAAAAAAAAAAAAAAGCAGCCGGAACGTCCAAACAAAAGTCTTGTAAACAGACATCCGATCAGGGCAAACAAACCGCCGAATTCATTAACACGAAAAGTCGAAGAGGAAAAAAAAAATAAAAAAATGAAAAAAAAAAAACACCGAAATGATCACATACGTCATTTATGATCGCCCGCTTTTAACGCCTCCGTCGCATGACGTGGACAAATGACACTATAATGACAAGCAAATCATCCCCCGATCGAACGTAAATGATGACAAATGACATAGGGTTTGATAGCTCAAAATGGGGCTGTTTTTTCAACTGCTATTATGTGTATACCGTGACTGCTTTTTTTTGTTTTTATTTCAGAGCTGCCAGGGAGCCGAGGAAATGGTTGAATTCCATTGATGATTGATTGGCTTGGCAGTACTATACAAGGGAGAGTTTTAGGGCGTGTGAGTCTTCTGTATGCTTTGGGTGATTTATCAGCCTTTGATTGGCTTCATTTAAGTTCTTTCATACACACACACACACACGTGCGTGCTAGTTAGTCATAGTAGGATAAATCCACAAGTGTAAGTGACCTTTATAATGTGCACGTGTGTGCATATGTAAGCTTCCATGTTGAAGCTTGCGCGTGTAAGTCATACGTGTAAGGATATACACGTGGAGTACAAAAGACTTCACAGGTATACATGTCAATGCAATCTCTCAGAAATGATTACAAGCAAACACGTCAAAGTATTTATATAGACAGCATGCATTGCTCGTCTGCGCCTCTGTTCCTGTTAAAAAATTTAACAGAAATAAATGATAGATTAAAAGACAGTATCTTGACAGCAACTCGCCTTACTTCGAAGAGTGTGGTTTTTCACCGTGGTAACAGAACGTCACTGGGGGTGTCTAGATGTACCTGAATAAGCCACGAAATCGGGTCCGTGCTAAGGTTTTAATTTGATTCCTCGAGGCTTTCTTCAACATCCTTCTGAGCAAACAGAAAGAGGAATGATTTGAGTATGTTTATCCTTTGTTACTTTGCCTGTCTTTATTCGAGACAGGTTTAACAAAGAAGGATGGAAGGGTTAAGCTAAGTCCACACAAGAATTCCTTGTTTGCAAACATCGTCTGCAAGCTGTTTGCAAAATTTCCAGTCTGAACAAATTGTTTAAAAGGTAAAAGTTAATCAGAATCTAAGGCTGGGTTTCCTGAGCAGCATCGATAATTTTGAGTACTGGCACACTGGGAAGAGAGATGAGGAGGACGTACGGTGACATGACAGAGTGAAATGAGAGATTTGGTGCCTGAAACAACGCGGGAGTCGTCATTCACAGTTTCGACGCAGTAGAGGAAAACAATTATCTTGATATCAATCGAGTTTTCTGTACATCGTATAATCAAGGACACCGAAAACAGACCTGTCTTTCGGTGGTCTCAGTATAATGCTACATGTGAAGATCGCGTATGGAAACCCCTTGTTGGATGGACTTCGGGGTTAATACAGGTTAATTGCCGACTCCCCAAAAATAACGTTAAATTGTAAATAAGCAGCAAAATACCATAAAAACTGCCATTTCTCGCCCCAGCTAAATACCGCCCTGTATCTATTACTTGGAAATACCGAAATGATTGCTTCGAGGGTAATGGCAATATATGCTATGGTGATAGAAGGGATAAATGTAAGTTTATTGATCATTTCTTAACCAACTGAAAAGAGGAAAGGCTCTAAGGGATAATGACTACATTGTAGGTGTGACTTATTATTTTATAAGTTAATTATGGTGTTGAAAGTATGCCCGATCACAGGAAAGGTTACAGTTGAATAAATATTGGTGGTAGATGTCCCGCTTTATAAAAAGAAAAGTGACCGAGTACTGGAACTTTTCCCTGAAAAAAGCTGGACGCCATATCTTAAAAACTAACCACAGAATTTTCTTCAAAATAATTTCGTTATGTTTCCCACACCCAAATTACTTGTTAGTGTCAATATCAAACTAAACTAACCCAACCTGACCTAGGGGCATGACAAAAAAACAGGGGCTGGTGCAATACTAGTATACATCTCAGGAAAAAAAAATTCTAACGTGCAACGTTATCCAGTGTACCTGCCACGGAATTTATGATTTGATACATGTGTTTTTCATCATAGAATAACGTATTTTAAGATAATCTATATCGAATTTAATAGCTTTAGCACCTTGAAAGTATATCCAAAATACTTATTTTCGAAGTGTTACAGACATGAATGGCTGCTGTTAGACATTTTATTACTTTTTCCGAATCTTTTTAGATATTCGAAATAGTTTTGATAAGCGTCTACCCGTAGCAATCGTCACATTTTTGAAATAATCAAATGTGGGAGATATTGACGACTTCTCTCTCGGTACTAATATGCTGAAACAAATGATTCAGCACCTACCGAATCATGATGTCAGCAACCTTGAACAAATCTTCACTCTAAAAACTTACGAATCACCTACATCTCTCCCCTTGACTCAGCTGATCGTAAACTACACTCTGCAAAGCGTGAAAATACACTACTCTGACGCTTCCATGTTGTCACGATTTTGAAATCTGTTAGGAATCACTGCTGCCTCATAACTTCGAAGAGAAATTTTTCTTCGTAAAGAAAGTGGGTGGCGTTTTATCAGCAAGGCTTTTAGGCCAAGGACAGGTTGTCTTAACTGTGCCAAGGTATAAAGAGATTTAAGGCCTGATGTGGACCTCTAATCTTGGCCAGCTAACCGAGACGATCTGCTTCAAGTAAGGTAAGACTATGATCTTATCTCCTACTGGAACAGCTGTTGCTTTACTTATAAAATACTTAACAACAGTAGATGTAATAATTTTCACATTTTTCATCAAAAGGGACTGACAGCTTTAGCCTATACTTGTGAAAATGTCACGACACGTTTCGTAGTTAATTCTGATCTCAAAGATTTCATGGGCTGTTCGTAGAATGAGTTGATCTAGGCACATTAGAATGCATATGTAGTCAGTTCTGCGTCATAATCATCTATGGGTTAAATTCAGCTCAGTTGATCTATCATCTGTTGATCAGCCTAGGCCTATCTCTCTCATCACTGGTCCTGCCCAGTATTCTGAATAAAGATAAAATTATCTGAGCCCTCGGACTTGTCGTCTCGAGCCTCTTATCTTTTACTAACAAAAATCATAAAAGTGAACACAACAAAAAGTGATAATTAAAAATGATCATAAAGACCTAACAATTTATTTTTTCATCCACTTGCTGCAGAACAAGATGTGCAGTAGACTAAATTGACAGTGGAAGGTTTAGGGTATGGTCGTGAGGGGTGGGGTAAGGGACGGGTGGGGTGAGACGGAAAGGGCGGGATTACACAATAGTCGGTTTGGGCGTCACTTCCCAAGAGGGAAGAACCAGACCACGAGAGCTTTAATTACGGGGGTTTTGATGCTCTTTTGTTTATTCTCTAGACTCTAATCCCTTCGGTAACATCTTTCTTTAAGCACCCTTGAAGGGAGAATTATGACTTTCGTTCTTTTATTCAGGGCGCGATACAAAAGATTACGTCAGAGTTTATATTTTTCTGAATAAAATATAATTTTCTGCTTGCAACCTAAGAGCCTACGACGTATATTGCATATTATAGTTTTGCTAAATGGATTAACATACGTCATGTTATTGTTCACCGGAAAAAAATATATTTTTGGGTTAGGCTAAATAATGATAAATGATTTAACTTCATGCTTGCATCCTTTAGCCTACCGCTTAGCTCATTAAATCCTCGTTGCCTGCGCACGTTGCCCGAATGACATCTTGGAAGTGAGACAGAGAGAGAAAGAGAGAGAGAGTTAATCATGAAGTAAAGAGAAAGAAAAAGTCCCCGATGTTCTTTTGTTTACCCATCATCGCTAATTAAGGATCCGGGCGGGAAGTTTGAAAAGCGCGCCAAATCGGTAGGGGTTCTTTGTTCGATGGCGGGAGGCATGACGGCCCGGGCTATTGTTATCTCATATCTAGCGGATGTTCTTATTTGTAATGGTGTTTCCGCCAGTGTTCTTCGCTCCGCTTTTCCTTTCGTCGTTCCCCTCGATCACAGGCAGCCTTTTTTTTTTTTTGTCGTTATGCTCACTTGAGTTTCTCTCTTGCTGTTCCGGTCATGGCTGGCTTACCTTAGTACTATGCTTGTCTCTAATTGTCGCCCGGTTTCGTTAATGAAGTAAGTTTTATGCCCCGTTAGTTCGCTAACATTATGGGTAATGAATTCAGAAAATATATTTATGCTAGATTTGAATTATCTTTGTAGTTCTTCTTGAACTTCAGACTATACTGAATTGGTGTTGCTTTACATAACAAGTAAAAAATGCGTCGAAGTTTCTTCGGAGCAATCGAGTTTTCTATACATGGTATAATCCTGTACGAAACTCCCAGCCGCGGCCTGTGAAACTTTCAGCCACGGCCCGGTGGTGGCATGTGTTGTAGACATCTATAGCGGTGCCAGACGCACGATCATGGTTAACTTTAACCTTAAGTAAAATGAGAAACTACTAAGGCTAGAGGGCTGCAATTTGGTATGTTTGATGATTGGAGGGGGTATGATCAACATACCAATTTGCAGCCCTCTAGCCTCAGTTGTTTTTAAGATCTAAGTGAGGACAGAAAAAGTGCGGACAGAAAAAGTGCGGGCGGACAGACACGACCTTCTCAATAGTTTTCTTTTACGGGAAACTAAAAATCTAATTAAGTTTTATTCAGTGTTTCAATGGCCATTAGGTTACCTGGGACCTTCCAACCAAATCGACAAGTGCCGTGAATGAGGCGATGATTATCATCCTCAATCCTTCAAACCTTTGAGACTGGGTAAAGGTTATTAGTCTTTTTAACATCTTTGAGGACATAGTAGAGTTGTTTCTAGAACATTACAAGAAAAATGAAGAAATATCGGCTTGTCTTGACTCATAATGGTTTCAGGGAAAATGACTACGTTAATAAATTATTAAATTGAAAAGGAAAAATGAACTTTCATAATTCATTTCTCGGCCTGCACCATGGTTAATTTAGGGAGAATTCCATAACGTTGTAAATTTTGCAGGATAATTTTTAAGGTCATAATATCCACGTAACTTTCCGGTACTGTTTGACTCCAATTTTTCCCGAAAAGAATTACAGAACATGCTTAGTAAAACGCGGGCTAAAAAACAAATAAACGAGAGAGAGAGAGAGAGAGAGAGAGAGAGAGAGAGAGAGAGAGAGAGAGGTGGTTTTTACCCTTCTGGTTTATTTGATGTCCCAGGGGCGGGACATTCAAAAACTAGATTTGCCACCATTTTCACGAAGCGAAGCTCAACAGAACCTGACTCGAACATTTAGTTTTACGAAAGATATAAACGTAGACTAGACTAAAATAAGAAAACTAAAAATAAAAAAATCTGGACGGAAGAGAACGGAAAGTTTGAAAAAGAGCGCAAAGCATTAAAGACTTACTGTAGACCATAGAGTACCTCTAACAGACATTGCAGAATTTGGTTCAACACCGCATTTTTTTTATATATTTTCACCACTAATGAAAATATATAAAAAACTCGTTTAAGCCAGTATTGTAAATGAAAATGGCTGCCGAGCTAGATGTCATTGAAAAAAAGTTGTCAAATGCTAACTTAATCGCATAGCTGTAATTTTCTTACAGAAGACTAGACCCCCCTCTTTGTTAACTTCAGTCTACAATGCTAAGCAATTCGTCAGTTGTCAAACCTTCGATCACTAAAAGAGAGAGATAAGGTAATAATAAATCAAATAACTGAGTAAATTATGTGTCTAGCCAAAACCAGGATTCTTTCTGCCATCCGCCCACACAGTAAAAACATTAGCCATATACTTTCGAAAACAGATCTTCAACAAAGTATACTAGATACAGATGAGTGAAAGTTTTTAACACTTGCTGTTCTCCATCTTCGTGGGAAAATAAAGGGATAATAAATCGTAATGATTAATGAGCTGCTTGAGTCATTGCGGCTTCTTACACGGCTAGATTTCGAAATCCTTCCAGGCTTCGTTAGACCGAATTCTCAATATTTTCCCCATCTCTCAAGAGGCAGCCCTAATCACCCCAACCAAACACCTTTATTTCTTTCATTCTGGTCTGGGCTAGATCAGGACTTTGGAGAGGCGTTTCCAACGGTACTGCGTTGAGGATAAATAAAAAGTTTTATTCGTTTCCTGTTAGACCGATATTATGGTTTCACGTCAGATCAACGATATCGTCGACGTGGCTTCAAAACCAGACAGTGAAATCTGGTATTAATAAAGGAAATAAAGTTTGGGGGAGGGCAAGACTTTAGAAATGCGGTTCCTATGATCCTGCGTTGGGAAAAAAAGTAAAGTTGTCTTAGTTCCATATTAGACCGATATCATGGTTTACATCAGATCAACGCCATTGTATAGAAGGCTTCAGAGCCAGACAATGAAATCTGGCAATAATAAAGAAAATAAATGGGGGGGTGATCTGGAAGGTGTAGGAGAGTGGGCCACTGAAATAGAAAAGACGGCTATGTCACGCGCTTCATTATTCTTCATTACAACGAATGACGTCAAATGGTGTTGCCGAGCCGTGTGATAAATGCGATACGCTAAGAAGCTCTGTCTTTGGTGACGTAAATAATGACTTATGACAGACGACACGCTCGCAGACTTATTGAAGTGGTATTGTATCACAACAACGTTATCATTCTTTTTGTTTCTTTTTTCATTCGAGGAAGTTATTTGGCATCAACCTCAATGGCTTATTAATCTCCATTATCGTGTTTGCAGTGTGTGTCTGTGAGAAATTGGTAAATACTTGTGGGAGGTTGAATTCTGCCCATGGTGCTCTCTCTCTCTATCTCTCTCTCTCTCTCTCTCTCTCTCTCTCTCTCTCTCTCTCGCTTGCTTGCTTTCTTTCTTTCTCATAGACACATTTTATATATATATATATATGTATATTATATACATATATATACATATATATATAAATATATATGTGTATACACACACATACATATATATATATATATATATATATATATATATATATATATATATATATATATATATATATATATATACTAAAATTAAGCCACATATATCGTTTTAGTTTGTACGGAATTAAGATATTTTAAAATTACAATTATGTTTTAATTAGTGAGTGCTTCTTCGCAGGCGCAGAAGCATGTGTCAATATATCAAACGATATCTGTGGCTTAATACCCGTCAATGGGAAAAACGTAATTACTCATCGCCCTCAAGAAGGAACGTTGTACATAACATTGCATTCAACAAAACTGATGACATTGAAGGTGCCTTTGAAGTTCTAAATAAGAAAAAGGCTTGTCAGGGAGCTTTTGTGGGCGTGCATGTGGGCGCAAGCGGGCGTTCTTATCACGATAAAGAGAACGAGAAAACAATTTTGTATTTAAATCCATTACGCCTTATGGAGAGGCAATTCAATGCGTTTTCGGCTGCTGACTTCAACAACATGTTCAAGGTTTTTGTTTATCCTGGTAATATTACCCCAAAACTATTTTTTTTTTTTTGCGAGTCATGAACAGAAAATCGTAGAAACTGATCTTCCCTTAAGAAAGCAATAGAGATGGTGAGAAATATTGCAGTTTACTGATACATCGGTTACTGTTTTATTTTTATTAATTTTTTCTAAAAATAACAAGAATTTTTCTTTTACAATGTAACGTAGAATGTTGGCTTCACCACCAAAAAAGTCCCACCAGCTTCTAAAATGCACTTGACAGCTGAGTGCCACCGTTTGATTTCAAGCCATTTACGCAATGGAGTGCCGTATGTGAGTCTAAGCATCCCCCGGCTCTTCAACAATATTTTATTCAGTAAATTGGAATTAATAACTGAAAGAATCGTTTATCGAGATTCCAAAACAGAAAATCTACTTTCGTATTTGTATTATTGACGTTATTATTTGTATTATTATCTTAATTCATGTACCTCATGCTTTTCTTTATTGATAAATTACTCTTTTTTTTACCCTAACCCTTCTATGTGTTATATCTTTTGTTACTTGGACAGATGGACCTTTATCCATTTGACAGTTTCGATATTATTCTATCTCTCCTTTTGTTTCTCTTATTTTCTCCTCTGTGCCTCCCTACCCTTAATCTTGACAGGATGCGTCTCTCTCTCTCTCTCTCTCTCTCTCTCTCTCTCTCTCTCTCTCTCTCTTCACCTTTCCTTCTCTCTCTCTCTCTCTCTCTCTCTCTCTCTCTCTCTCTCTCTCTCTCTCTCTCTCTTTTACCTTTCCTTTTTTCTCTCTCTCTTTACCTTTCCTTTTTCTCTCTCTCTCTCTTTACCTTTCCTTTTTTCTCTCTCTTAACCTCTCTCTCTCTCTCTCTCTCTCTTCTTTGTCTTCTTCTTCTTCTTCTTCTTCTTCTTCTTCTTCTCTTTCTCTCTCTCTGTCATTCCTTCTCTCTCTCTCTCTCTCTCTCTCTGCCTTTCCTTCTTTCTCTCTCTCTCTCTGCCTTTTTGTACTCTCTCTCTGCCTCTTTTCCTTCTTTTCTCTCTCTCTCTGCCTTTCCCTCTGCCTCTCTCTCTCTCTCTCTCTCTCTCTCTCTCTCTCTCTCTCTCCCTCGCTGTACTGTCCTGCGTGTCTTCCTTCACACTTTTGTAACATATCTGTCTCGTCCGTCGAACACTGTTCATTTTCGCTTTTGTGCGACCTTCCCCCTAACCTTTCAAGCCTCTGTATTCAATTTTGCCTCGGTTCTTTCTGTTCCCTTCCTATTCCAATTTCGTTCCAACTGTTCCACTCCTCCCAAGCCCTGTGTCACTCGCTGCTCCATTTTTTTTTCCCTCCCCCTCCTCCCCCTTTCCGAAATACACTTCTGGCATTGCTTTTCTTCTTATTGCTTGTTCTGCGCTTCCCTCAAGCCTGCAATTCTGCCTGCGTTATCTTTTCTCCATTTTCGTTTCTTAATTAATAAATGTCGTGTGTAGTCCCTAGCCATGTTTTGCAGTCTGGTTTCTTGGCTTTTTTAATTAATACCTTTATTCGGGTATGTTTCATTTCGTTCGGAAGATGCAGGAGGGATTTTTATTTCGTAATGGATGTCATGTTTATTCCCTAACCGTCTTATATCTTGGTTTTTTCAATAATGCTTTTATTCAAGTTGATTTAATTTCGTTGGGGAATTGTAGAAGAGATATTGTTATAAATATATCTGAACCATGGATGTATTTATTGAGGACTGTATTTAAATACAAGCAGTGACCAGGTAATTACATTCGCTGCGTGCGTGTTGGAGAATTTAATCATATTTAAAAACAACAGGAATCTAATTTTTAGATGCAAGCAATGACTAAGAGAAGACATTTGCTTCCTACGTGCTAGAGAATTTAATCATATTTATAACAACAGCAATCTATTTTCAAATTTCTAGGATACGTGTAACTGAGACGTTAAATATATTTAAAAAAAATGAAATTCTACATGATATCACTTAATAAGACAAAAGCGATAGGACAATTAGTATGGGACTTGGCAAATATACTTTTTGTGTAGAGGAATGGCAAGTCAGGTAAACTGGTAAAAATGGTTTGGTCTGGGAATGAAACTGAGCGTATTATGTTAGAAAATCATCATTAAATGTAAGATTATGATTTAGGTGGGGAATGCAAGCGGAAGTTCCCGGGAAAGTCTCGATGTCTGCCTAATAAATTTTGGCAAGCCGGAAAGATAATATTAGTTGCTGATTTGAATGCAAATGCATATGATTAAAGGAGTAATTATGAATGGTAGATTTGAAATACCTAGAGTATAGGAGCATAAAGAGGTGAATATGGAGATATGATCTGTGGGAGTTTCAGCATTGAGAATATTCGGGCTTAGTAAAAAGAATTCTTATTTGTATATCTAGTGGGGGAAACAGTTTGCAAGAACTGCAGTGTTGTGGAGGAGCAGGAATCGTCTGTCGATAAAGGTAGTAAAGAAAGAGGAGGCTGGAGAGATATATCAGAAAAAAAAAAAAAAAAAAATATATATATATATATATATATATATATATATATATATATATATATATATATATATATATATATATATATATAAAGTGCAATAGGTGACGGACGGCGTCTGAGAGAAAAATCATTTTCGCAGTGACAAGATAAAGCAACAGTAGATTAAATACTTGCTGAAAAAATTAAAGGTGTTAGAACTTTGTTAGCAAAAGGGGAAGTCTATTCGATGAATCTATGTGTAACGAAAAACATATTGCAGGACAAAGGTAACTGGAAACTTGACAGCATGTATGACGTAGTTTGTAAAGGACTTTAATATTCAGTGTACGTTGTATAGCATCATATAGCAAAGAAGAGTGATTGGTTTTGTGTAAGAATAAGACTGAGATTGGTATGCTGTTACCAAACCTCCCTATTACTTTCTTATATGCAAAAAAAAGGAACAGTTTAGGGGAAAATAGGAAAGGAAATAAAACGTAGAACTACAGATGTTTTTTGAAAGATAAAAATATTGATTCAAAATGGTGAGGAGACGCTACAGATAGGCTGGAATAGTTGAAAGTGTTTGCTAGACAAAAATGCCATGAGAGTAAATGAAACTCAGAGGACAGGTTTGATTACTTTTAGCATCAATGACCGAAGTCTGGTTGTCTTTTGCTGATATAGGAACTTTGGAGTAAATATAACAATTGATACTAGAATTTGGAAAGAGCTGAAGCATGAAGTAGGTAACAGAAAAGGCAGCCAAGGCTTTGCAGAAACTGTCTCTTAAACAGACATTTCTGTGGGGACACGAGGTTACTCTGAAACTTTCATCGTTGTTGAAAGGACAGACAAATGAATCCTGAAATTGCTTTATGGTATCAAGAAATGATTTGATCATATAAAGAGATTATGAATAATTGTGTGAGAGGAGTACTGCAAATAGAAATTAAAGGATGGACAGAATCTATGGCCAGCAGTAAAGCTGAGAGAACAGATTGGAGGGAGGGATTGACAAATAAAACTAAATAGTTGCTGTTCTTGATACCAAGCGACAAAGAACTGATAATAAATGGAGGCAGGAAGGGGTTATTGGCAGAGAGAGAGAGAGAGAGAAAGAGAGAGAGAGAGAGAGAGAGAGAGAGAGAGAGAGAGAGAGAAAATCTATAAGAAAAATGAAATGACGGAAGCAGATTTGTAAAAGATGCACATAGGACGGGGAAGCAATGCATTTACACCACAGTCACTCTCCCTCGATAGATAGCAGGGAATACTGATAACAGCATCAGTGAGAGGTCAAAGAACCAGTGACAAACAGACAGACAGACGTCACGGGGTACAGAACATTGATAGTTCTGATGAAGGTTGCACTGTCAGAGTAATTTAGGAGATTACAATAGACAAGTATTGAAGGAGCCGATCGATAATTATTATTCGGGAGAAGATAGAAGATTAGTAAAAGAAAAGTACAGCTGGAGTGTCATAATTATTAAAAGGAAAGCAATTCAGCATTTCGAAATAATAGCTTCTGAAATACAAATAGAAAAAGACAGCTAAAATGAATAGATAAAAATCAAAATAATAAATTAAAGACCATAATTATCAGAGGAAAGTATTCCAACATTCCGGAAACAATAGTCTCTGAAATACAGAAAGAAAAAAATAGATAAGATAAATAGATGAAAAGCCAAATAATAGATTAAACAAAATGTAAATGAATAAGTAAATAATGAGTTAACAAATAAACAGAAAATAGATAAATAAATAAATAAAAGATTGCATGCTAGGTATAAGGATGTGTGACCTGCTATTTAGAAAGCTTCGTTGTCGACTTTTTTCTTAGCAATTTAACCACATCATATGCTAAAAGATGAAAGCATCAGTTTGTTTTCTGCAGTTCCACCTCTTTTAAAAGAAAACAGTTTTCTAAGAAAATTACGTTTGTTTACTGTTTGTTTATGTAAACAGATTCCAAACCCGCAACCCACCCCCGCAGCAAAAAGAACAAACAATAAAAACCTTCGTTTACAACGAGACGCCATTTGTTTCACTGAACCTAAACGAGAGAGAGAGAGAGAGAGAGAGAGAGTAGCCTGGTTTCTAGCAGGAGTAAATAACTAGTCAATCATAATTTCTACTGGCAACCTACAATGATTAAAATAATAAAATGCTTATGTGTTTTGACATTTAAACTGCAAGAGATTGCTTATTATTATTTCTCCTAAAAGATTTGATTTAGCCACCAACATCTTATTGCTTGTGCTGTTTGATCTGTCAATCACTTGTCCCAATTTTAAGATTTTGCTTTCATTTCCTGCAGTACTTCTCTCTCTCTCTCTCTCTCTCTCTCTCTCTCTCTCTCTTCCCAACTCGGCTCATTCAAACTTCCTTCAGAAGTTTGATCAAGTTTTTAAGCAGGGAAGAAGAGAAGGTGGATGAGGAAGAGGAGGAAGAGGAGAAGAGGGAGGAGGGGAAGGGAGAGGGGAGACGAGGGGAATGAGATGAGAACAGAGGGGAGTGGGGAAAGTGGGGGGAGGGGGCGGTGAAAGTTTCCCTCGCCGTTGCCAACTCGGCATTAATACTCGGAGAGCAAAGGAAGTGAAGTTTCTTAATTGATACCTTGCGATGAAGAGAGAAGATGGCCTCCTCCTCCTCCTCCTCCTCCTTCTCCTCCTTTTCCTCCTCCTCCTCCTCCTCCTCTCCTTCTCCTCCTCCACCTCATCCTCCTCGTCCTCCGTCTCCTCCTTCTCCTCTTCCTCCACCCCTTCCTCCTCCTCCTCTTCCTCGTCCTCCTCCTTCTACTCCTCTCCTTCCTCCTCATCCTCCTCCTCCTTCTCCTCCTCATCCTCCTTCTCCTCCTCATCCTCCTTCTCCTCCTCCTCCTCCTCCTCCTCCAGAACCCTTTGCCTTCTCTTGTCTCGCTAGAATTGCAGATCTCAGTGTCGGGAGTATGATGTCTTTTCATCATGTTCGACTTATACAATTTTTTTTTAATTCGTTCTTACTCATACGGATTTTCTCTGTCATTTTTCTTATATCGTTTGTATAATCTTGCTTTCCCGTATTTTTGGACAAACCGAATCTTAAGAATAGGTTCAGCCTTTTAGGCTGGACTTATTCTTAGGGATGTTCTCTATTGCTTCTCAAAGGCTATCCGTATCATACCTTTGTCTTCATTAGGCCATATTCTTACCTTTTATCTTACTGCTTCAAACACATTCTTTGTTAACTGCCAATGTATTCGCTTGTCATTTGTGCTTTGTTCTTTCTTGCGATAAACGAAAGCTGCCGATTTTACTTCTCCAGTTCGGCTGTTTTAGGCTTAACATCAACCTCTTTCATTTAAGGGGAAACAATATTGACTAAACAGACAAGAGCCAGACGAACGAACGGAAGCTAACGCGTTCTTTGTCTGCACCATCATTCGACCAAGAAAGCTGTTCTTGAATGATTTTTATAATACATTTGCAATTTTCCCAGATAAATACTTTTTTCTACAAACAATATGGAACGATGGCTGGTCACGATAAAAAAGGAAAAATATATATATATATACATATATATGTATATATATATATATATATATATATATATATATATATATATAAATATATATATATATGTTTGTATACCTTAAATATATATATATTAAGAAATATATATAGGGTTTGACGACATATATATATAAAACTTCAAAAGACAAAGGTGATAGGACTGGCGTCAACATGTTTCCTCGGTGGTCCAAATCAAAGAGACAAAAAAAAAAAAAAACATTATCAGCACGGCACATACTGGTATAAATACAACAAGGATTCGTCTCCGAAACAATGAACAGAAACTTTTTTACAATAAATTACTATATCCTAGTATAAGACTAGGCTGTAATTCTCCTTCCTTGAACAAAAACTTCCATTCACAAATCTTGGCGAGAACGAAATCGGAGCCATCTTAAACAATATATTTGTTCTTCTTAACTTAGCCACCAGGGTATCATGTTTCGGTGCGTTAGTGTGATAATGAACTAAGTACATCGCTGCAAAAAATAATTTTTATCGCAATAAATCAGCTAATACAGTCTTTAAGTTCGGCAAATATATCACAAATCTACCAGCATGCATGGAATATACAGAATCTAAAAACTTTTAAATAATAAGCAAGGAAGTATGAAACAAACGATATTCTATTTTGGAACTTATAATCATCCTTCACAAAGCTAACTCGAATAAGTAATTTATTCAATAACTAATCATTAGTCCTATGCGAACGTTTGAGCCCTTAGGATATTGGTCTAACTCCCACGCCATCAACCTCGATGATTTTCACGTCACGCAGAATTACAAAGTTAAATCATTAGTCCTGAGACCACTGAGCTGAACGTTTGAAGCCTTATTTTACGTGGCTAAGAATCAATTGGTTACCTAGCAACGGGAATTTAGCAGCTTATTGTGGCTGAATCAACCTAGCGAGAAATGAATTTTTCACCAGAAATAAATTCCTCTAACTCTTCATCAGCCGGCCGGGGGACTTGAACTCCGCAAATTACAACGTGGTGGATTATTTTCTGCAGACCCAGCACACCACAAGATTGAAAGTGATGCTGAGTATTCAGGAGAAGAGGCTCGTCTCCATTTAGGAAGCATCCTCCTATCATCGTGAGGTCCACAGCCCTTTCCAGGCGGTCGGGTACAGCGGTCCCGGGGCTTCTTAGCCAAACTGGGTCCAAGTTTATCGCTGACTACCATCGCTGTAGCAGACCTCAATAACCTGGAATGACCCCTTATAGGAGGTTAGTGCCCGTCAGTGTGACCTCTTTGCAGGCGTGCCCCTCGGCCCCTAGCTGCAACGCTCGTTTCTTTACTGTACCTCCCTTTCATATTCTCTTTCCTCCATCTTACTTTTTCCTCTTTCAACAATTGATTCACAGTGCAACTGCGAGATTTTCCTCCTGTTGCACCTTTCAAATCTTTTACTGTCGATTTCCGTTTCAGCGCTGAACGACCTCATAGGTCCCAGTGCTTGGACTCTGGCCTAAATTCTATATTCAGTTCAGTAACTGGAATAACAAGAAGAATGTGGTTACTCATGGCCTTATGAAAAGAGGTTTTAGTGCATTTTATTGACATTCTCCATTTCACTATGAAATTCAACACCTCTGCTGAGGGTAACTTCAATTGCCCTGGGATACTGTGCACTGGTGTCCCAGGCCACTGGCACTTCCTAGGTCAGAGGTATCCAAACAGCAAACAGTGGCCTTCTACTGCATAGACAAAGTTTGAGCATACAATTTTTAATCGACAGCCTGACTTCTGTGCCGCTTAACCTCAGGTATATGAGTATATGTGTGTGTATATCGCATATAACATACATCTATATACACTGTATATATATATATATATATATATATATATATATATATATATATATATATATATATATATATATATATGCATACATATGTACACACACTATATACCCAGATATTTATTAGCATTCCAGTTCAGAGTAAGTAGTTTGGGATGAAGGCACTAGCCTTAGTTCCTTCTCTACCCTGCCTGCAATGCACCACAGTTGACTAAATATCAATGATATAATTCAGTACTTTGATGAACGAAGGCACAAATCATTCTAACTCGCTTAGGAATCGATCTTGGTCTTTGGCTTGCGATGTGAATGTCCTAATAACCGCATGACAAGAGCCTAATATACATAAATGTACACACATTTAATATTTTGAAAAACGAATGAAAAGAAAAAAAAAAGTGTTTGCTGAAACCTTTCGAGACTTCTTCCACATTGTCAATTAGGCTACTTTAAGAAGGTGGAATGAATGTCACTATGGGCCTATCCCTCCCGTATTTACAATTATCTTCCTTTGCGGCTCAAAAAGTGAATCATTTATAGTATAGTTACATGACAATTCCGTAACTTTGTCACGGACAAGCAGATTATTATTTTATTAATCTTCTAACAGATTGTGGCTCCAGAGAAAAACAAACAACAGTCCGGGCCACGTTCGTCCTTTCACTGCTGAATCAGCTACTTCGGATACTTCTGAAGAGGGTACGTCAGCAACGCGTCAGCCATCATATACATATACATACATACATAACACACACACATACAGTATATATATATATATATATATATATATATATATATATATATATATATATATATATATATATATATATATATATACATACATACATACAAACACAAGTCCAATAAAAATGAAAAAAATGTTCAGCTAAGATCAGCATTCTTTTTCATTAATTCATTCATTTGCATTTAGACAATTATCTACGAAAGGAATCGTCTTGATTCTGGATCGAAATACAGTAGATTAGAGAAAGGAATGAAACCATGATTTCCTCTCATAAGGAAAGGAGTCTTAAAAATAGCTATAGAGAACAAACAAGAGTATAAAGTCTCCAAGCCAAAGGGATAAGGAGTTAATAGGGGGAGGGGGTGCTGGCCCCTCACCCCCTAAGCGAAGGAAACAGGATAAAAAATAGTCGCTCCGTAGGGAAAATGACCATGCCTCCCAGATCGGTCTAAAACCATGAAATTACGTAGGTTTGTTAATTTTCTTTCTTTCCCTAACTATTTAATCGTAGGCAGTGCCTCCTTTTCCCTTCGCTTAGGGGAGGAGGGCATCACCCTCCCTATTAACCTCCTTTATCTCTTTTGGCTTGAGACTTTGCTCTTTGCTCGTTCTTTAGCTATTTTTAAGATTCCTTTCCTTATGAAGAAGTCATAGTTTCATTCCTTTCTTTTATCTACCGTATTTCGACCCAGAATTAAAATTCTTCCTTTTCTTCAGTCAAACATGAAACGACTGTTAATTTTAAAAGCTTTTACTGTTTTCGGGGGCTTCGACCTTTAATGCTATGACGGAAGTATTAATGATAAAAAGGAAGATAAAGATTGGGATTTTCTATTAGCAAGAATTTCGTGTAAAATTCATTGATGCAAAGCACATCAATATAAACGCGGTCACGTTAATCAAACTAACCTTCCCAGCTTATTTTTAACAAAAAAGTTTTATACAGTTGAAGAATAAAACTAATGATCTTTTTCTATTTTTTTCTCTCTCCTCTCTCTCTCTCTCCCTCTATTTTTTCTCTCTCTCTCTCTCTCTCTCTCTCTCTCTCTCTCGCGTCGAGTAATTCCACTCTCTGGAATAACAGAGATGGTGACGAAGGAATTGCAATGGCCGATTCGGAAGCTTAATTACAAGCATTCCGTTGTAACTACTTGTAACATGACAAGCTGACTCTCACTCAAACTTGGCACTGAGTGCCATAATGGAGCTTCCCCGGACGTGACGGGAATGCCAGAAGACAGAGGTGGGGAATTGGGGGTGGGTCTGGGGGAGGTGCCAGGAACATGGCACTCTTGAAGGATGCGTCTCTTTTGAGTAGGATACTCGTAGTCATAAAAGAGCTTTTATTTTGATTTTTTTTGTGGAGCTTCAGAGAAATGCAAATGGATACGACACGTTCTAATGGCCGAGGTCTCTTTTGACTTAAAATGGTTTTGATTAGGATTGTGTTGACAGAGATTGTGATGAAAAGGGAAGGAGTGACGTAAACGGATATTGTAAATGAACATCACTGGAAGAAAAAATGATAAAGAATCGCAGATGATAAGGAAACAAAGAGAGAACTCGAGAAACAACTAGTGATACAGAGCTGGAAAATTCTGGAATTAAGCCCTGCGCCATTTGTCAAGCGAGAATTTTTCAAGAAAACTTTTCTAAAAGATACGAGAGATACATGTACCAAGTGAAATCAAAACAGAGAGAGAGAGAGAGAGAGAGAGAGAGAGAGAGAGAGAGAGAGAGGGAAAATTCGTCTGAAGGCGATTTTGACTCTCCTACGAAGGGTAATTTGAAACTTGGGTTCAAAAAGACGAAGCAAGAGAAAGAAATGGTAAAGCAAAGAAAGTGAGATGCGGCTAATTGCTGACGACGAGCGCTGAAAAACATGAGGAGGGTGAGAGTGGGTGGGGTTGTGGGTGGGGTAGAGGGTGGAGTGGGATGTAAGGGTGAAGAAGGTGGAAACATCATAAACACTAAATAAAATATATGATTTATGAATGGCTAAATATGTGACTTGAGCTCATCTAAGGCTAGGAGCTATGATATATATAATATATGTATATATATATATATATATATATATATATATATATATATATATATATATATATACTGTATATATATATATATGTATATATACATATATAACATATATATAAATATATATAAATATATATATATATATATATATATATATATATATATATATATATATACATATATATATATATATATATAACTCTTAAATATTATTCAACTATACATCTTTTCTGGATGAGTGTGTCTGTAATTTTAAATATTAAATAGTACCTTCTCAACGAGTATTTTTGGGTCTGTATAGATGTATACGTAGTGTTTTTTAGCTTCAATTTAACACGACTTTGGGTGATAATTTCTCATATGGTGTCTGTGAATACTGAAACAACTGTATTGATGAAACTGAAATTCTAACAAAACTGTTTCTTATATTGTTTGCCTACAAACGTGGTTAGATTTACTTCTGTTATAAATGTATTTTCTTCTAAATGATTTTCTCTTGTGTCAAGGATTCGCATATTCCTAATTTTGACGATTTATCTCTGCGTCTGTTCACTGTCACTAGTTTTTTTATTCTTATTTTATTTCAAATAAATAACTTCTCTATTCCCCTCCGCCAGTTGTACCCTTCTCAAATATTTCTTTTACCTTTCGCCTTTGGTCTTGTATCATCTTCATCATAATGGTTTCACACCCAGTATGTGGGATGGTGCCTAGCACGCTGTTGGCCCAGCGTTCGACGCTCCGACCGGCCAATGAAGAATTAGAGGAATTTATTTCTGGTGACAGAAATTCATTTCTTGTCATAGCGTGGTTCGGATTCCACAATAAGTAGGTCACGTTGCTAGGTACCCAGTTGGTTCTTAGCCACGTAAAATAAATCTAATCCTTCGGGCCAGCCCTCTCTAGGAGAGCTGTTAATCAGCTCAGTGGTCTGGTTAAACTAAGGTATACTTAACTTTTTTGTGGGGTGGTGCCGTCAGTGCAACTCACGTGGTGCACTGTAGGCTTTACTGAAGGGAGTTTGCAGCTTACCTTCGGCCCCCAGCAGCATTAACATTTAGCCTTTAAATTATCACTGATCCCACTTCCTTTCTTCAGTTTTGCTGTCCAGCCTCTCGAATAGTTTAGTGCAACTGTGGGGCTTTTTTCCTAGTTCCACTTTTAGATCCGTGTACTTCATCTCCTTTATTTTCTGGTTCTCTTAATTTTGCTACTTAACCATACCAACTTCCTCTTCTCACTGGCATAATAGTTGAAGGGCCGAAAGCGCCCTGCAGCTTGGCTTGACAGCCTAAATTTCTTAAAATCAATCAAACAATGGTTAACATCAGATGGATTTTTTTTTGTAGTATGTTTCCGAATGTTAATTTCTTTTCCCCCTCTTCTACTTTCATCCGCTCCGAGGCCGGTCTGATTTCTCTCTCTCTCTCTCTCTCTGAAGTTCCTCGTGACTCCGCCTTGAGATTCATCAGACTTCTTTCTCTCTCTCTCTCTCTCTCTCTGTCTCTTTGTGATCCACCATATCGAGAGTGTGCATCTTTCGCTCTCTCTCATCTTCCCTCTTACCTGATCACCCGCCATCCTCTTTCCATCTCCCCTTTTGCAGTTGCACCTCCGGCGGACAGACGGGGCCGGGGCCCTCCGGAGGCCCTTTGGAAATTGGTGGGAGCCGGGTGCGGGGGTGGGGCCCCGGGGGAGGGGGGAGAGAGGGCTACGCAAGAGAACAGATCCTTAAAGAAGGGGCAGATGAACGCGCGAGCTGCTTTAAGGAGCTCATTTGGCATAGGATATTGGTTTCCTTGGCCTTTTAATTGGTCGTTAATAGATAGGAGATGAGGCTTGGTGATTCGCCGGTGACGTCATCGACTGGGATTGCAACCCGAGTTGCCAATTTGGCTCTTTTTTTATTTTTCTCTTTCTGAAACGAGGAAGAGCAGAGGCAGGTCTCATTTATAATACGGAGGCACTCGGGTTTGTCAAAAGGTTTCATGGAGACTGGCAAATGCTTTTATTTACTTTGCTTTCGTTTATATCAAATGATGAATTTTAGGGGGTTCCAAAGAGATGCTTTTCTTACGTGTCTAAATGCTATGCTTTTCAGCATTTCCTTATCTTTGGATCCATTGAAGACCGATTTTTTCATTCTTAACTTATATATTAAGAAACCAAGGTAAGAAGAAAGCATCGTTTAAGAAATTATATATATATATATATATATATATATATATATATATAAATATATATATACATATATATATATATATATATATATATATATATATATATATATATATATATATATAATATATATATATATATATATATATATATATATATATATATATATATATTATATATATATCTCTATATATATATATATATTACTTATGTGTGTGTTGTGAGTGTGTGTGAGTATGTTTGTATATATATTATGTATATGTAAGATCCGATTCAAGCTTTTATCTGTCCATTTGTACTGCCACTTGTGTTGATTCATATACTTTCCTTCCAAATTTATTTTTCAAATTTTAAAGCATCGAATTTTGGAATAATATCGTGGCCCATGTCTCAACCCCTCTTTAAATGATCAAGTAAGCTTATGTAAACAGTATTTGATATGTTCTGTCATCCACGTAGTGCCCAGACCAAATGTTCTTAAAGATCACTGTCCCAGGAGTCACTGAAGTTTGAGAGTTTGTATTAAAAATTATTATACGACTTTCGAGATATTGTTTTAGCCGACTGAGATTTACCGGTCACTGCCAAGTGGACGAAGATCTGTTATTTAGCACTGAATTCGAAACTCGTCCAAACGATGTCTCAGATGTAGAACTGATCTAGACTAGCTTCTCAGGTACAAGAGAAACAAGCATATAAATGGGCCAAAGTTTCTTCGGCGCAATCGAGTTTTCTGTATAGCGTATAATCAAGGCCACCGAAAATAGACCTATCTTTCGGTGGTCTCGGTATAATGATGTATGAGCCGCGGCCCATGAAACTTTAACTACGGCCCGGTGGCGGCATGGCCTATGTCGTTGCCAGACGCACGATTATGGCTAACTTTAACCTTAAATAAAATAAAATCTAGTGAGGCTAGAGGGCTGCAATTTGGTATGTTTGATGATTGGAGGGTGGATGATCAGCATAACAATTTGCAGCCCTCTAGCCTCAGTAGCTTTTAAGATCTGAGGGCGGACAGAAAAAGTGCGCACGGACAGACAAAGCCGCCACAATAGTTTTCAGAAAACTAATAAAAATCAATTGAGTACTCTTCGATACAAATAATCGTTATAATAACTGACTGAGCTAATTGAGTAAGAAGTGATATTTCTTTATTTTAGAGACAAAGAGACTTATTAATTAGCTAAATTAAAATAAAATCCCCGAAGTTACTTAATGCACAGGTTGAAAAACGCTGTAGCGACCAAACTGGACTTAAACTGGAAGAGATGATATAATGAGAAAGATGGTTCTTGGAATACAGGGATACTTAAGTAACGAAACAAACAAGAAAATAAAGTAATAAAGAAGTAAACAATACAAGCGTCCAGGGATACTGACAGAGCCTTTAAATACTGAGAGTAGACAGGAAGAGCAGAGTAAAACATTTGGTGCTGAGAAAGATGAGAAAGTAGGTGGAGGTAATAAGAATTATAAGAGATTTAAGAAGGAAGGTTGTATGGTTCAGTCTTCAAACAAAAGTGCTTTACAAAAGAGGCAGACGAGATACGCAGTGCGTCGCAATCTGAACCCAAAATGCAAGCCGTACTTACGCACGATAATCATCGTAAGGTTATTGCTGCTGTCACATTCAATTTCGATTGAAAGGCCAGGAGGGAGAACATGAAGTAAAAATGGAAAAAGATACCATACAATAAAAAATCGTAAGGTATAACAAAGCAATTGAGGTCATTCAAATGCATTGTGATTGAAGGATGATATGAACTGAAATCTATATTTGCAATTATGAAGTGTCATCTGCAGAATCTGTTATTATTATTATTATTATTATTATTATTACTATTATTATTATTATTATTATTATTATTATTATTATTATTATTATTATCTTTTTTTATAATTACTGTGATTATTATTATTTTAGAGTTTTGCTATTTTAAATTTTTGTATTTAGCCATCTGGACCTGACTTCTGTAACCACCTAAGGTCCCTAGCTGGAAATCAATTGTTGATATTTTTTTTTACTATTATTCTCAATATGGTTACTGTCATTACCATTATTACGAATACTATTTTTACTACTTCCTCAGCAGCTGAGTGGATATTACCGATTATCACTTTTTATAATGTTATTTTATGTATCTAGAATGTGTGTATGTTATATGGCCTTGAGCTGAAATAAAATTTATTATTATTGTTTTATGATCATTATTAGCTCAGTGATAAACTGGAAAATGATGTTGATGTTAAGAAAAGTTTAAAGAGAAAGCATGGACTGGAAAGTGAGGTGATTTTGGTTCGTCAAAAAATAAGAGCAATTGTTTAGATATGAATAAGAGAGTTTTGAAAAAGATGGACAAGAAGAAACAAAGATGTGCTTCTGTATAACAAAAGAATGCTGACAGTTGGTACTAAGTTCTGCGAAAAATTACTAGCTTGAACCTCTTCTGGACCTCACCCTAATAGAGGAATGGTTTAGTATATATATATATATATATATATATATATATATATGATTTTATATATATATATATATATATATATATATATGTAGCAAAATCATATACTACAGAAGATGACATTTATTAATAATACATAATATATATATATATATATATATATATAGTATATGATTTTTATACATATATATATAGTATATATATATATATATATATATATATATATATATATATATATATATATATGTATAAAAATATATGCTCTCATATATATATATATATATATATATATATATATATATATATATATATATATACATATATATATATATATATATATATATATATATATATATATATATATATATATATATATATATATATATATATATATATATATATACATATATAT
>NC_089748.1:54256097-54263597 GCF_040412425.1 Macrobrachium rosenbergii
AATGACCAAAAATGGGAAGAAGCATTTATGGTATGGGTTGGGGTGAGGTGGGGGTAAGAAGGGCAGCTACAACCTATGATGAACATAACTTTTGGAAACCTGACGGGTTATAAAATCAGGAGAACAAGAAGCAGGAAGTGAGTTCTAAAGAGATATACTTAAATAAAAAGGACTCTCCCGTATGAAATTTCATCATCTAAGCTTGGTGAGAATCATATATATATATATAACATATATATATATATATATATATATATATATATATATATATATATATATATATATGATATCATTGCATTCACTTGCATGTTTTTTTGCTTTTTCCAAAGCATGCGTATTATTTTGAGGACGTCTGTAATGCTAGTGAACGACCATTGATAACGATAAAGTAATCTGCAACTCAGTAACCATTAATGGTTCTCAATCCTTTAAGAAATATGTATTTCAACAAATAAATATTCAAGTTGCTTGGTGAATTGTGAGGTGTCGTGAGCTGTAATTTTATATTTATATTTATTTTCATATGCAAATTTCACAATATAATGTTAAATGTTTTTTGAAGGTAGGAATACCATTAAATTCATAAAGATGAATTGTTGATACTACTTTAAACCTTATGAGGAGAGGAAAACTTATTCTCGTAAATAAATAAATGAATTTATCTTGAACGAGTCATATTTCATATCTAGTCTCTTTATGAAAATTCCTCATAAAAATAAGACTTCCGTTTCTTTTTAATGTCGGAACTGAAACGTATGAGGAAACAAATTAACCTCGAGGAAGGAAAAAACAGGAAAAATCCTAACGCTTTTATATGTAGACTTTTCACTTCCTTTCATTAAAAACTCCACTCTTTTTCCCGGGTAACCTCTCCTACATATTTGCAGCCTATTTCGCTGGCGTTCTTATATAAAGAGTCAGCCATTATTTTATTATGACTGTCTTTTGGAAAACAGTATAGCGTATTCTTACGAAAATTTCTAGACGCTGTCTGATTTAACTTTGATTCGATAGCCGGAGGAACCCACGGATGGAATATCTTTTAGATCTTTTAGAAAATAAGGATTTGAGTCGAATGAACTTATGGAACTGGATTGGAGAGGATTATTTTTGATAAATGTTGTTAGAATTATCGAACGATGACGAAACTTTTACACCAAACCAGACACTCTCCTTCGTCTATATATTCTAACACTTGGTTCGCTTTCACTAAAAGGATGTATGATTTTGTGCCTACCTAACAGAGAGAGAGAGAGAGAGAGAGAGAGAGAGAGAGAGAGAGAGAGAGAGAGAGAGAGAATTTTCTTTTTTATGCTTTAAGAAACTCGTATACTCAGTCATAACTGGACCTACAAAACTCTTACTCATGCAAAGACTCTGCATCTTAACTTTCATGAACCACGCTATTTCTTTTTTCTTCTTGCAATTGGGATAAAACTTTATCATGGTCAACAAAAGTTAACGTTACACGAGAAAATCCATTTAACAAGAAGGAATAATCTTTAAAATATCAATTTCTTGCATAAGCGAAATCCTTGAATTACAAGAAACTTCTTCAAAAGACGCAGAGAACTAGGATCACCGTTTCTGTGCATTCCTCTGAAATGCACATGGCTTTAAATAAGACGAAATATAAATTACAATTCTTACCAAACGGAAGGAGAAATCTCCCTGGCGTGAAAGATCTCAGATATAGCCAAGATCCACAAAAAATAGCCCCATTTTTATTTCCCTTTACCGAAACATTTCCTGCTCCCCGAAGACTTTTCCGTTTGATGTAAAGAAAGTCCTCATCACGAGATAACAAAGTTTCTCGCTTGACACCAGAGGTAGGCGTGAAAAGCACCAGTCAGTCCTACGGGTTTTCGGGAATGGTGGCTGGTGGCCTGGCCCCGGTCCTGGATGGGTGGATTGGGCTTTTGGGAGCGGGGGAGAGGGGAGAGGTGGGAGGCGGAGGAGGAGGAGGAGGAGGAGGAGGAGGTTGGCGTGAAAACGCCAGTCCTCCAGGGATAAACATCAGTGGTTTGGCGTCGTCCCTTTGTGTTGGAGGACGAGATGGCGAGATAGGGCGGACGACAGACAGCGCTCCTCCTCACATCACACAGTTTCCAAAGTTAAAAACAAACTATTGGTTTATATATGTATTTATTTATTTTTCGTTGCTTTCCTGAAGTTTAACCTAAAAAAAAAACTCACTCGGATTTTTTTCGCCCCACACCTACCCTTGTTTTTCTCAATACTTTGTATTTTCAAAAGTTTTGAATGTGGGGCGGTGACATGTATATTTGATTTTTATAACTTTCACAAGTCGCGGTGGAAAAAAAAACAATAAACATGGAACAGACATTTTCAGAAACGCACACAACATATTTTTGCTCTGGAATTTAATGGGTGAAAGATAATTCCTTGTATGGAGATAAAAAGGGAATTGTCAAGATTATTGAGTAGTATCCGAATATGCTGAAAGACCAAATTCAAGGAAACCTAAAATGATAAAATTTATTTGCGACTTGATAAACTATTTCTATTTCTTAACGATTAAGGAGAAACCAAGCTTATCCTTTTAGTCAAAATAATGAATAAAGAAGATGTCTTAAAAATTTGGATATATTCAAATTCGATACTCAAATGAAGGGGCAGATGGAATAACCTCAATTGTCTTGTACAAAATGTATTGCTTTTGGACAAGATTAAGTAATGAGAGAAATATCCTTTTAAAGTAGTATGTATCCAGTTTTTCTAATGAACGCAAGACAATACCAAGTCAGGAAACTATTATTATTATTATTATTATTATTATTATTATTATTATTATTATTATTATTATTATTATTATTATTAGGTAACGAAAAAACGTGACGCAAAAGCATGGTTAGAAAATCCACATTTATATATAAGTGTGTGACATATTCTGGAAATCATAAAGGGGGATAAGTACTCATTTACAAAATGGGTCTTAGCTAAAGAGATACTTTGTAAGATTTCTACAATGATATTATCCTTGTTGTCATCATCCTTAATGTCACTGTAGTTTTGATATAATGCGTAAGATGGTACATTCCCTACTGAAAATAACACTATTTCTTTATACGTGGTTACTAATCTCAGTAATTTTTAAAGCTCAAGAAAGAAATTTTGATCTTGAGAGGTAAGTATGAGTCGTTGATTGATAGGTTTCCGACAAATTGTAAAAGAATTCTCGGTGACGTTCCTTATAAAAGAAAATCATTTTTAAGAATCTGTAGGTAACATTACTTTGTATTTGAAGCCCTATGTTTTCTTCAGTTTCATCCCAGTACAGTTTTTTAAGCATTTGTCCATAAAGTTCATTATTATTATTATTATTATTATTATTATTATTATTATTATTATTATTATTATTATTACTGTAACATAAGTTTTTTTTCTTGTCAGCGTTACTGTAGGTAACATTTAAAGCCATATTATGTTTTCTTCAGTTTCGTCCCAGTATAGTTTTTTAAGCATTTGTCCATAAAGTTTATCATCTTCATCACCATTATTATTACTATTATTGTTATTATTATTATTATTATTATTATTATTATTATTATTATTATTATTACTGAGTAAAATTAAGTTTTTTCTTGTCAGCGTTATTGTAGGTAACATTTAAAGCCCTATGATTTCTTCAGTTTCATCCCAGTACAGTTTTTAAGCATTTGTCCATAAAGTTCATTATTATTATTATTTTTATTATTATTATTATTATTATTATTATTATTATTATTATTATTATTATTATTATTATTATTACTGAGTAAATTAAGTTTTTTCTTGTCAGCGTTACTGTACGTAACGTTGCCTTGCATTTAAAGCCCTATGTTTTCTTCTTAGTTTCATCCCAGTACAGTTTCTTAAGCATTTGTCCATATAGGTTTATAATAATCACCATATTATTATTATTATTATTATTATTATTATTATTATTATTATTATTATTATTATTATTATTATTATTATTATTATTATTATTGGGTAATAATATATTTTTTCGCCAGCATAACTGTAAACTTCTAAGTAGACATATAAGACCTGTTAAGGTACTTTCCACAAGCATAATAATCGCATCAATAAACGCTACACCTTTCTCGCACTACGAGAAGAAGGAAACGAAAAAGAATCAGATTATCAATCTATCATCAGAGCGAATACTTTGACTTTGAATTGCATTTGTAACAAATAAAATGAGTTCCTGAATCTAGCCACTTTCCCAAAAATAACTAATTATATTTAATGAATTTCTATAATTCAGATCTTTAAGTATCCGTCTCTCCTAGGCAGTGGTTTCAACCTTTTTGCCATGGCAGTTTAAATCCCTAAATACTCCTGGCCCACTGCCTTTCAGGACTGTGTAATGATGATAATAGAATTATTATAAGCATTTTCAGAATACTTTATTAGTTTACATTTTCATTTATAGAATTATTTTTTCAGAATACTTTATTAGTTATACATTTTCATTTATGAAAGAAAGCACTGGCCTGCATTTTTAAAATATTATTTTGAAGATGTCCGTGGCATGGCCCCGTTCAGAACTATCCATACTCCACAGGTTGAAATGAACAATTGAACTTAATTCTCATGGAATGAAGTTAATATAGAGTTATTCTCAGGATAAATTACAACGCATTTTATGGGTTTGCATTGATACAAGATATGAGAGAGAGAGAGAGAGAGAGAGCCTCATTTGTAAAATAATCTGCAAGATCTACAATATTTATTAGATTCGCTTCTAGAATTCGTCATTACTTACGCAAGACCTGATTTCTACTTAGATCTTCGCTAAGAATTCATATTTTAAATTGTTGTCACTACTATTCAATAGCAGTTTACCGGTGCTGTCGCTAATAGTATCGTTTATTGTATATATTGTTTCTTGTGTTTATTGTTGTTAAGTTAGCACTGGGCAAATGACCTTATAACTGTAGTTGCTGCTATTATTTCTTTTACTGTTTCTACATGATAACCATAATTATAGATATTGTTATTGCTGCTGGTGATGATGTTTTTGTTGTCATTGTTCCCGTCCTACTTACTACAATTATTTCTATAGACGCTGTGAGATTATCACAATTAGAGTTAGTTACAGCAACCAAAATTATGATTATTATTATTATCATTTACGAAAGGTATTGCTTCCATATATTGTTTTCATTGTACTTTCTGTTTTTTGGTGTTATGTTCACACATGACTGTTCTGAAGTAAGGATAGTCATTGTTATGCTAATATTTATTGAGTGATTAATGAGAGAAAGCTTAACCAAGCTCCATAAAGTGCCACAAGATAATGTGGAGATTTAGGTATCCCCTATAGACGGATTAGCATGGAAGGTACTAAGTTACTCCTATTTGTTACCTAAGATTTTTGTAAAATGGTCCCTCTCCCATGCCCTATGAATTACCAAGGGCTTTTGCATCGACGGCTTTTGGTTATCCTTGTAGAGAGAGAGAGAGAGAGAGAGAGAGAGAGAGAGAGAGAGAGAGACGTAGTTATCAATAACTGAAATATCTGGTAGTACTATTCTATAAGCCTATGGTATTTTAGAAGCCTACTGCACCTATTCGCTATAGCAGACTCTTCATGACTTTTCGTATAGCCTAGGCCTACACGTTTTTGTGTCCCCAACTTTTTCGTGGCCTCAGTCTGAATAGCAACGTATGTCTACGTGAAATGCGCATTTATTAAAACACGCACATCGCCTCCTCCCCTAGCAATTAACTAACGCCAAGATAAGAAAGAAGCCTTCATTGTTCTCGATGGGCGCGAGCCCCACCATCCGCCTCCGAAGTTATTTCTCTTTCCCTCCCCAAAACACAACAGTAACTTTTTGTCTTTATCTTTCCATCTCCCCTGATCCAATTCCTCATCCCCCGCACCGTCGCCATTCTCTCTCCCCTCTCGTCCGCCATCCTTAGTATCCCAGCGGAGGTGAAGCTGACGTACTATACCCAGAGGAGTAATTTAAATACAATTATCACCCGGCTCCCAGATTGACAGCACAAAGACCGTTGAGGGGGGGAATTTCGCGCCAAAATGGACTTGGATTTCTTTGGGCCACTCAGGGAGTGTAACGATCTCGTTCCCTGTCCAGGAATATCGAAGAATATCGAGAATATTTTCGCTAAAGCTACAGGAGTCATGTATTCTGTTTAGACATACAAAACTGATGTGAAATAAGACAAACAAACATCCCAGAAGAGGATTATTCGCGCAAAAGGGGCGTTGTAAAAACTGTTACGCTTGCTGAGTGGCAATTTCGGAGTTTCCCCCTCTTTCCCTGGAAGGCGCGACAATTGGTAAATGGGGAGAGCCGGTTAGAGAGAGACCAAGCTCCTCTCGTTGAGAAGGACCCCGGTAATACGATAGCAGATTTTATTTCCACGTGAGAAAGGAAGGCAAAGAATGGCTACATTGATGGCCTTTCACACTCCCTTCCCGTCCTCTCTTCCTTTCCCTTTACGACAAACGATTACGGAGCATTATCCGGCCGAAAGGGAGAGATACTGTGTACTGAATAAACGGAGCACTGAGGGACTGATATATTGATAGCACTGCTCAGCAGCCCACCTTAGCATAATGCGCGTACTTGGATGCGTGTACCGTAATATATAAGCATACGCAGTTAACACATAGGCTATAGGTATGCTTTTTATACACTGAACCGTCACTGCCACACATTCTTCGATTGTTGAATCGTAGATGAATATCCTATTCAGGATATTTTTTCATTAGCCGTTTCACACACATATATATGTACACACACACACACACACACACACACACACACACATATATATATATATATATATATATATATATATATATATATATATATATATATATATATATATTGTCACTATTAAACAACGATCTTGCCTCACAAATATTAAGTCATAAATATGGTTGAAGATCAGATACGCATGTAAAGTGAACTCGGCATTAAACGATATTTGTATTTAACTTTTGCACACACACACACACACACACACACACACACACACACACACACACACACACACACACACATATATATATATATATATATATATATATATATATATATATATTCATATTCATGAGAAAAAGCTGCAGCAACAACTTGAATGCAAAAATACCAATGAACCAAACAGCAGTATTCTTATTATAGCGCAGTGTGATAGTCACCAAGAGTCCGAGGGTTTTGGTGCTTTGAGCCCCGTGCACTGCATTATTCTCGCAGGAACGGTTTAAAATACATAACTACAATAATTAAAACAGGGAAATGTAGACGACACGTCTTAGCAAAAATAACTAGGTGCTTCGGCATCTAGTGAAACAAAGCTGAAGGCTGTGTTTGTGTGTGTGTTTGATTCACAAATGGAGCAGAGACACAGGATTTATTGAATTATGGAAGACAAGAAATCTTATTCTGACTAGAAACGGCTTCTCACACATAAGGGGCAAGAGTACATTCCTAGACAGAGAGGAATGAAGATGTG
>NC_089748.1:54266097-54308597 GCF_040412425.1 Macrobrachium rosenbergii
GGGTGATATTGGGAAGGGGATGAGGGAGTTGGTTATACAGGAGAGGGAATGGGTTCGGGGTAGGGGGTGTATATATGAAGGGAAAGGGTTAGAGTGTGAAAGAGAGAGGGAGAGAGAGAGGGATAGGAGTGGAGTAGGGAGGGGGCTTCTATTCCCTTTTACTCCCTCCCCCAGCCCCTCTTTCAAAATGGAAGTTTTAGTATAGCAGGGGGAGAGGGGGGCAGGAGCCCAGGGGATGGTGGTCTTTATGTTTTTAATATTCATGACAATCATTACAAGAATATTTCCCAATTTAGGGTCTTGATCGCTTTTTTTTTTAAATCTTTTCCGAGGGGGGGGGGATATAACACATTTTTCAAACGTTTCTTCTTTTTTTTTTTAAGAATATTCCTGGGGAAAATGTTTTTTGGTTTTCGGTGCCACTATAAATTTTTTATAATGGACGAGCACCGTCTCCGCTGCACAGAAAGTTTCTCATCTATTTTTTCGTGTATCTCCGGAAACATTAAATATAATTGATTTTAGGTAATTCCCAGATTAAATTAATTTCCCTGCGGTCATACCTGGAAATTGTTTTTTCCGAAAAAAATGTCACACCTGGAAATTGTTTTTCCCGAAAAAATGTAAATATTGCGCAGTATCGAAAGACTACAATAAACATGTAAGAAAAATTCATCATCATCATCAAAAGATAACATAAACATGTTGCAAAAATTCATTAGCACCAAAAAACTGCAATACACAGGCAAGACAAATTCACCAACATCAAAAGACTACAATAAACATGCAAAAAAAATTCGTCAAACTCAAAAAACTACAATAAACATGTAAGATAAAACCATCAACATTAAAAGACTAGAATAAACGCGCAAAAAAATTCATCAGCATGAAAAAACTACAATAAACATGTAAGAAAAATTCATCAACATTAAAAGGCTTCAATAAACATGCAAGAAAATTTCATCAACCTCAAAAAACTACAATAAACATGTAAGAAAATTCATCAACATCAAAAGACTACAATAAACATGCAATAAAGAATGATCAGCATCAAAATGATATCATAAACATGCAAGAAAAATTCATCAACATCAAAAGACTAAGATAAACATGCACGAACAATTCATCAACATCAAAAGACTACAATAAACATGCAAGAAAAAATTATCAACTTCAAAAGACCACAATAAACATGCAAGAAAAATTCATCAACATTAAAGGACTACAATAAACATGCAAGAAAAATTTATTAACACCAAAGGACTACAATAAACGTGCAAGAAAAATTCACCAACCTCAAAAAACTACGATAAACATGTAAGAAAAAATCATCAACATTTAAAAGCTACAATGAACATATAAGAAAAAATCATTAACATTAAAAGACTGCAATAAACATGCAAGAAAAATTTATCAACATCAAAGAACTACAATAAACATGCAAGAAAAATGCAACATCAAGAGACTACGATAAACGCGCATAAAAAAAAATAATCTATCTTCACCATAGAATCAGATGATTGTGCAATATTATTCACACTTAAATTATTTACATTACACGATCGCAACAACAGGAAATAAAACAACATTCCAGCCATTTCCCAACTACACCCACCCAACTTCCAGAGGCAGAGCGTGACACGTAGATTTAATTCTTGAGGAATTTGCAAGCGCACAGCATTTAATAGCGGTCTCCTGAAATGAACTTACCAGCACAAAGCCCTGGCAGCAACATACCCCACGCGATATTGCGTTCAATTAATGGAGTTCTAACTGAACGCTGCGGTTATTTCATTCCGTCTCTCCCTTGCCCTTAATTGCTTTGGAAGGCGCGACGCCAGCCATTTCTTTCGGTTAATAATCGATTAGTGCTTAAAGACCTTTTGGGTTGATATTTTATGTATAGTTAGGTATAAGATTCTGTTCGTTACATTATTAATACTGGCACCCCATAAGCGTCAGATCACTTGATATTCTGTCTACTAATTTTGACGCTAATTCAGCAAGAATACTTTCTGGTGTAATACAAGCGATTTTACTTATCTATTCCTCTTTTGTCGGGTAGACGAATTTCTTCTATGAATGTTTTATCTTCCACAAACCTCAGAAATTTATAACAACTAATGTTAGGGCATATTCGCTTAAAGTCAGTTACAATTCGGGGATCGTACACCAAATCCTATTGAAGCTCGCTTAGGATACGAATCCAGATTCTTTTAATTTCTTCATATGTTCATAAGTTTTCTTGATTTTGAATAGTATGTAGAGATTACATAGCATAAGGGTACCCTAATAGATTTTCGATAATAATGTAACTACTGTAGAAATTAAGTAATAGGTAGGCCCGATAGCATATCTCATTCGTAATTCTGTACATTTATCGTTATTGTTTTTATAAGAGGAAAGGGAGAAGAATTTTTAAAAAGATACGAAATAGAACAGGGAATTATTCCATGATGTCCCTTAGCAACGCTCGAAAAAAATATCCTTAGAAAAAGGGGGAAAAGAAAGAATGAGCTAATTATTTATGCCCACACGCCGCAGTTATCTTATTGTTGAGTATCTTACGAAGTTCATTTTCTGGAACAAATTAACCAAAGATAGCCTTGAGTAAAAGGCATCGATAAAAAATGAAAATAGAATGCAATCGATTTAATGATGTGTACTTTGTTTGCTGTTTAATTATTACTATTTTGATCACTCATACTGAACTTACACTTGAGGACTTTCTTATGAAATACGACTAAAGGTATATGCTCACCTAGCATGCTTAAACAAAAATGAACACTCAAAATTGGATAAAATGGATTGCATATGCAAACGTAAGGAGGCACATTTACATGCAATAATGAAAACAGAAGCCATTAAATAGGAAGTGTTTTTAGATTCAGAAAGAATGCTCGGAATGTAGATAGCCAGAAAAGTTTCAGTTGAAATTAAAACATTCAACAATTTGGGGAGTAAATTTTGTAAATCTATGATTCTGCGCCGCAATAACATCTTGGTTGTAAGTTGAAAATGATAATCTAATCGTTCAACCTTTGGTAACTTTGTATCAGGCTGAACTCTTGCAAAGTTTATTTTACCTCTTTCTAAGAAATTAAGAACCATCTGGATTAAGTACACAAGCAATAATGAACATAGAAGCCATAAGTAGTGTTTTTAGATTTAGAAAGAAAAGAGTATGCTTTCGGAGTGTAGACAGATCCAGAACTAAACGTATACATGCAATAAGGAAAATAGAAACTATTAAATACTAAGTGCTCTTAGATTCAGAAAGAAGCGAATATGCGCTCGGAATGTAGACAGATCATAACTAAACGTATACATGCAATAATGAAAACAGAAGCCATCAAATTGTATGTGTTTTTGGATTCAGGAAAAAAAAAAAAAAGAATATGTGCTCGGAATGTAGACAGATCCATAACTAAAAGTAGACAATCGGAATCACGAGAAAGTCATAATAACGACTGAAGAATGATCAGAGAATGTAGCGAGCTATTATTAAGTACAATGAGGTAGACGTATAATGTCCTGTCTGACTGTGTCCGCTCCAATAATTTAAGATAACACGAGAGACCAGTACATAAGACTACTTCCATTCTGCTGCGCATGCGTTTTCTCAGAGCTACATGCACAATATACAATTATTATTATTATTATTATTATTATTATTATTATTATTATTATTATTATTATTATTATTCAGAAGATGAAACCCATTCATATGGAAAAAGCCCACACGGGCTATGGACTTGAAATTCAAGCTTTCATACAATATGGTGTTCATTAGGAAGAAGTGAGAAGGTAACATACAATTATGTTGAAATACTGCCTCGTAAAGTTCATATACATGTGTAATGTGGCACTTACAAAACTAGGAGTTAATGTCATACTTCATCCAGATGGATCTAAATTTCTTAGAAATAGGTAAAATAAATTTTACAAGAGTTCAGCCTGATACAAAGTTACCAAATGTTGAACGATTAGATTATCATTTTCATCTTACAGCCAAGATATTATTAAACGGCGCAGAATCATAGATTTACAAAATTTACTGCCCAAATTGTTGAATGTTTTAATTTCAACTGAAACTTTTCCGGCTATCACTTTATTAATGAAACTGACATTGGTCCTAATGCCTATATAGAAATACACATTTATAATATATGCATAAAATACTGTCGCAATACATATATATGTATGTATATATATATATATATATATATATATATATATATATATATATATATATATATATATATATATATATTATACTGTATATATAATATACTGTATATACACATGTACCATATATATATATGGTGTATATATATGTATATATATAATATATATGTATATAATATATAATATATATATATATATATATATATATATATATATATATATATATATATATATATATATATATATCAACAAATATTAAGCCATATATCGTTTGATACCCAGTTCACTTACCAGGAAAAATCTTTCACCTCAGGGAATTATACTGGTAGTGCTTCATCAGAAGCATTTATTAATTATATTCCTGCAAAAATTTTTCCTGAGGTATAGTGAGCTGGGTATTAAACGATATTTGGGCTTAATACCTGTGAATGTAAAAAATGCATGCATGCATAAGTGACAAAAATCCACGCACACACAATATATATACATATATATGGCATAAAATATATATATATATGAATATATATATACATAAATATATACATAAATATATATATATATATATATATATATATATATATATATATATATATGAATATATATATATATACATAACAGCATATATATAAATATATATATATATATATATATATATATATATATATATGTATATATATATATATAGATATATATATATATATATATATATATATATATATATATATATATATATATATATATATATATATATATATATATATATATATATATATATATATATATATATATATATATATATATATATAAGAACGTCTTTTTTGGCGAACATGTTAGAGTTAATGGATTTATTAATAAGCCACAAGTGTCACAGCTTACACAATTCTGTCCGCAATGTATTCGGAAAAAGCATTAATGTTGATATTTTATTCGTTTTATACCTTGAACACAATTCATTGCTTAAACGGAAGTTATAAATAAAACTTTTTTTTTGATAAGAAACGAACAATTATGATTTTTGCTTATCTTCTTCCATTTCTCCTTCTTTTTACTATTATCGAAACATGTTCCAGAAATGATTTGGAGACACACCAATCAGAAAATTAAAAGAAAATCAAAACGAACAATAATCATTATTTCTTACCTTCTTCTGTTTCTTTTTCTTATCGTTATTATTGAAACATGTTCCAGAATTTACTTGGAGGCAAACCAATCATAAAATAATAATAAACAAATAAAAACGAACAATAATCCTTCTTCCTTATCATCTTTTCTATTTCCTTTTCTCGTCATTATTATCGAAGCATGTTCCATAATTTATATGGAGACAAACCAATAAAAAAAATTCAAAATGAACAACAATCATTCTTCCTTATCTACTTCTATTTCTTCGTCTTTTTATTATTACCGAAACATGTCCCAGAATTTATTTGGAGGCAAACCAATCAGAAAAAAAAAATCGAAACGAACGATAGTCGTTCTTCCTTATCTACTTTTATTTCTTCTTCTTTTTATTATTATCGAAACGTCCCAAAATTTATTTGGAGACACGCCAATCCGAAAATAAAATAAAATAAAAAACGAACAATAATAATTCTTCCCTATCTTTTTTATTTCTTCTTCTTTTTCTTAGTATCGAAATATGTTCCAGAATTTATTTGGAGACAAACCAATTAGAAAGAAAAATAAAACGAACAACGATCATTCTTCCTTATCTTCTTCTATTTATTTTTTATCATTATTATTGAAACATATTCCAGAATTTATTTGGAGAAAACCAATCCGAAATTAAAATAAAATCAAAATCAGCATGAAAAGAAAATATGTTGATATGGATAGAGTAATATAATTTATTTTAAGAACTTCTTTAGTGGCGTAGACTGCTGGAAACCTTTGCTGTATCCTCTGTTGACGACAATATACAGAGTTTAATCTTTGACAGAAAGACATTTGTGGGTTACAATAATTGGCGAAGTTCTGAATAAATGATTTCTATCAGATTTCCTTGCAGCCAAGCAAGGGTTCATTGAAAATTAGGTTCTTTAATATATTTTTCGTCTTTACTATTTGTTGTCTCTATATCTGTTATTTATTTGTTTATTAATCAATTGATTAATTAATTAATTTATTTATTTATTCCATGCCAGAGTGTAATGATATGGGCAAAAGCAATATACAGTCCTTTTGCGAGATTAATGCGTTAGTAACTATTAAAAAAAATGATCGGAAATGTGAAAAATATCTAGGAAAATAATAATATTTGTTAATATTTTAAGAACAAAATTCAATCTTTCCTCTCAGTTGCATAGATTTAAGCAACCGTTTCTTTTCTCTCTCTTTTTTTCTTACAGGGTAAAGAAGAACCATTTTATACTTCAAGAGCAGTAACCATTTTTCCTTCCCCTTTACAACTATTTAAAAAAATTCTCTAAAACAATTTCAATTCCTTCCTGAAAATTATCGTTTACACTGACATAATGGTCAAAATAACTCTAGCTTTCACAATGAACACCATCAATGATGCTAAAAGTTAAATGAATCTGTAAGTCATGTTAGTAAGTGAAAGGTCTGAAAATTCCAGGTAAAAACAAAGTCAAAATTTTGTCTTTTCTAAGATTAATAAATAACAGTTTTACAAGAAAACAATTGGCACAGTGATTTGGAATTCGATGCTTGATGAGAATCACGCATACCAATTAATTATGCCATGAACTTTGCAAAGAAGGATCATTAATTATGAGCTATATGCCATAGACATTTGTTTCCACAAACACATACCTGTAAACAAACTGCTTTGGAAAACTGCACTAATTCGTAAAAAAAAAAAAAAAAAATGTAAATTGTGGCCCAAATCATGATCATCTTTACCACAGTGACTTCGAGAGGCACCGTCTATTTTGAGCATTAGTTGTAATCTTTTGGTTGCAGGCGAAAGGTCTCTCCTCCATAGGACCCGGGTACGAGGAAGAGGGGGTCCTCGGGGGTGGGGAATGTCTGGGGATTCGGGGACCCAGCGGGCTCTAGTAACTGAATATCTCTCCCTAAGCAAACAATGTTACCAGGCTGGGATGATTTTACCGAGTAATAATTTCGCGAGAAATTGAATTTCAAAGCCCCCTGCGATTCGCGTTCGCATTAACTGGAGATTTGGTAGACCCTCTATTCCCTGGGCTTCACTTCAGCGTTCACTTCGGCGACCCCTGCGTGGAAAGAGGGGCGTGGGGGCGCACCGCGAAAATAAACCACTTCCGACCCGTGGAATCAATATTCGTTTCAGCTTTCCTCCAATCTTTTATAATATGACAGTGGTGTTAATGCTGCGAATGTGAAGTGACAAGCAGCTGCTCCACCGAGGACCGTAGAGGCGACACGACCCTGCAAAAGTGACGAGGAATCGTTTCAGCGGGCGCCTTCCGCCTGCATGGCGGTCTATAAAGTCGAGTCGTCCATTACATTGTGATTGAAATGCAACCCTAATTTACCGCGGCGGTCGGCGTTCACTCCTGCTTGGGCTTTGTGACATAATTATGATACAATTTTAGAATCGTCTGTCATGCTTCTTCTTTTTTTTATTTTTTTTTTTCCGAGCTCTTTTCTTTCCGTCACGGACGGTTGGTTGGGAAGTCAGAGCGCCGAGCTCTCTGCGAATTCTGAAAGGTAATGATGATGCATTCATTAGCGTAATAATCAAGCCGGCGAAATCATTGTTTTCCGAAATGCGCGGCAGATCGTTGCCCGCGATCACAATTAATGAGTCCTTTGACAGCGTGTCATTTATTTTTCCCGGTCTCCGGGGAGCCGCAGGCACATAACAAGTCGCGAGCGAGGCTGAGGTTCAAAAAAAAAAAAAAAAAAAAAAATGGAAACAATCCAATATTTCCCGCGGCAGGAAATTCGAGAGTAGCACATAGCATAAGCGCGCTGATTACGGGTACTTTGCTCGCAAACAACGCACGCAAACAAAGGCTTTGTCTGAGGAGGAATTATGCATTGGCCGACCGAGGGAGACCGACAAACGCTGCACAAAAGAAGCAATCGCTCGTTCACTAATCATGCAATTAACTCTCTCGCCCGGCGCCATATTGCGCGCTCCTAATTGGCTGATCCGGAATATCTTCGTTGATCTTGTTTCAAGAAGAATGATGATGATGATGATGATGATGATGATGATCATGATGATGATACTCCACCAATTCTTTTTTTTTCTCCGTAATCAGGTTTCGAATTGAAACCTAAGAGATAATTAACGATATCTTATCGCGGTGTTCAGACGGAATTTGAGTTCAAAGATAAGTTCTAGTTACCTGACCTGTAATATTTTTATTACATGGCTGAACTTTTTTCTCAATAATACACACACACACACACACACACACACAATTATTATTATTACACATATTAATATTATTATTATTATTATTATTATTATTATTATTATTACTTGGCCATTATAGTCATCCTATTCGACTGGGTGGTTTTTATAGTGTGGGGTTGCATCCTGCCTCCTTAGGAGTCCATCACTTTTCACGTAGCTGTTTCTAGTGTTTTTTCTGCATGAGTCCTGAGCTATTCCGGCTTTATTATTATTATTATTATTATTATTATTATTATTATTATTATTATTATTATTATTATTATTAAGTAACTGAACAAGACCACTAAGTCGCATTTTTAGGCTTGCCGGACCCCTATTCCCAAGGAATCTGCTTTAAAGTAATAGCTGAATATCTGAGCAAGGTAAAGTTAAAGTTGGACAGCTAAGTAAAAGGCAGAAAGCAGTGCACCTTGCAGCTAAGGTACGGTGCGAAGAAGTTCAAGCACAGCTCACAGCGCTCCGCCCAAGCTAAACTGCGGGCAGTACCTTACTACATATTTTAAAAGTCAAGTTCGAATTTAATTTTATAGGAACAGATTGGCTACGGGGTGCAGGTCACTAAATCACACCTGATCTAAAGTACCATCACATTATTTCAGAGTTCTTATTAATATTTGAATAATGAATTGTTGGTCACATCGAACCTAATCAGCACTAAACGCATAGTAAAGCAATTATACAGTGATGAGAATGCAACCATTTCTAATATCAGTCATCCTGAAATTCCTTTTTTTAAAGGACTGTCCCTAAAACCAAATAAAATATGATTCCCTAGGCCTACGTGCATTCTCCGGAACTTTTCTCTTATCTATACATACTTTATACACCTGGTCAGCCATTCAATGGAGTTTATCACTAAACAGCAGCAGTGCCATTTACCCCCTAAAACCTTTTCAACATTTCAACTTTTTAATCTTTCTTCTTACATCTTCAAGTTTTGTATTAGTCCATTTCTATTTTCAATCATTGGGATCTGATTTCTTCCATCCTTTACATTGCCCAGGTTTAGAATAAATTATAGGCATAAGACAGGATCTTTTCATAAAACACTCTCTCTCTCTCTCTCTCTCTCTCTCTCTCTCTCTCTCTCTCTCTCTCTCTCTCTCTCTCTCTCTCTCTCTATATATATATATATATATATATATATATATATATATATATATATATATATATATATATATATATGTGTATGTATATATATATATATATATATATATATATATATATATATATATATATATATACACACACACACATATATATATATATATTTAGAAAGTAAAGCTCCATGGTAAACTCGGTTATTAATGCTACCCACAATTTTTCTAATCTTCTCTGCTAGACTCACTCAAGCTTGGCTAACTTCTAGCTAACTGATTCACTGCTCAGCTCACAAAAGGACAGAGAAATTTCTAGTAAAAGGTACTAAGTCGTTCTCCCCTATGTGATCGATTTCAGGTTTCTTCCTGGTGGGTGAGGTTGATAAAAGGGTCGATGCACTCTAATGTTTGTACACAAAGATGAAAAGAATTCAGTGCCTCTATATATACGGTTATATATAAATGTATATTGTATGTATGTATATATGTATATATATGTTTGTGTATATACATATATATATATACTGTATATATATATAGTATATATACTGTATATATATATATATGTATATATATATATGTATATAAATATAGTGCGAATTTGTATACTTGAATGTATTTGTTGCTCACAGTAAATGCGAATGGTTTCAGGGAAAATACAACACAATGGTTTTTGCCACATTCATACTTCAAGTGCTGAATCGTGGATAAACCTCATGTTATAAAAACTTCCACAACATTAGCAATTCCTAGACTTTAAAGAAAGCTCATCAGCAGGGGGTCGAACACTTTTACACACAGAGACGACGCGATTTATAACTGTCTTGTGTTTGTTCTTTGGCTTCTTGGATCTTAAAGCACTTCCTCCCTCTATACACTTCTGAATTGTAGATTCTTTTGATCAACTTATAATCGCCCATTCTTTCTAGATATACGAATCAACCTCGTCCATTCTTTCACTGTCCATATTAGCATTCATTGTTCCATCCCCTCGGTGTTCATTTGGCATTATATCCTTAATCTTGCTCACATTTACTCTGCTCTCAATTTTCTCCTATTTCAGACAGTTTTAAACTTTCATTTTAATAGTTTTTACATTCTGTTTTTACTTCCCAATCAGTAATGTAATATCTACAAGCAACAGTCCTTCCATAATTCATTCACGAGTCATTTCCTTATTCCAGAACTTTTTCTTCTCTGCTGTGTTTCTCGCCAATAGAATGTGTTGACCATCAAAGAGACACTGCTACACCCTTATCTACATGCCTGGTACCACACCAAACCAGTCAGTCTCTCGTCTACATGTATTAGCACATGCATTTCTTCTATCATAAAACTTAATTTCATTCAAAAACTTCAACACCTTCCGCAGTACCTCTTTGTAGACTCTCTTAAAAGCTTTTCTGGGTGTTACAGACTAATACACACTCAAACAAACCCACTCCAACATCTAAAAACATGACAGACACCTCACACATCTCGAACTATCGACCTAACCGCGAAACAACCTCTCGCTGCTGGGAAAAAGGGCGCTGGCGACTGGTACAATACTTGTACATACGCTACCGGGGTCTAAGCGACGACAGGCAGGGCAACCGATCGAGACTACGGTCTACCCCAAAGCCAAATCAACGTCCTTCGAAAGGAGGCATCGCGCTTACCCCATGCAAATTGGAAAAAAAGCACGTTAAAAGAAGAAGGAGAAGAAGTACTGTACCACATCTAGTTTTTCGCCTTTCCTTCGGAGTCTTTGCTTAACTTTTCATAATTAACACCTGATCCGCACAACCTCTCTCCTTGTCTAAACTCAACTGTTCTTCCCCTATCAGTCCTCTGTTATCTGTTTTATTTTGCCTATAAAGAAAACTTACCTAACACCTTCCTTGCAGCCACCTCATTAACCTTTACCTTTATACAACGAACACTTATGACTTGCAGCCATTCCTATGGACTTTTCCATCGTGCAGACATACTTTTAAACCCTTTAAACCCTAGTTAACCACTCAGTCAAGCTATCACTACTGTTCAAAAGTATTTTACACGTTAATCCCATCAACTTTTCTTTCCATTCTTCATCCTCCTCAGTCTAAGATTCAATTGTTTATTTATTTTTCACTCATATACACATATACACACAGACACAGACACACAAACTCACACACACATATATTTTATATATTGATATATACACACATGACACACACATATATACATACATATATATATATATATATATATATATGCATATATATATATATATATATATATATATATATATATATATATATATATATATATATATATCTCCTATATATCTATATATATATATACATCTTACATATAAATATACAATATATACATATATATATGCATATATATATATATATATATATATATATATATATATATATATATATATATATATTATATATATATATATATATATATATATATATATATATATATATATATATATATATATAACATATATATATATATCTCTATATATATATAATATCACATACCATTCTTCCATTTATAAGTATAACATGACATTTTGTGCTTTTATAATTTTTCCTTATGTTCAATTTACCTTATTCTTGGTGAATTTATATCACCATGCCTCTCATCTATTAGAACCAATTGACAGCTAGATTATAATTCAGTTTAAAATAAACTGAATATTTTCCAATTCTTAAATAGTCTATTGTATATATATATATATATATATATATATATATATATATATATATATATATATATATATATATATATATTATATATACAATATATCTCATGGGTTTTGTTTGAATCCTACATCAGAGTATCAAAACGAAATGTATTTGTTTTTAAAAATATACAGAGAACTTAAAGCTTTCGTCCATACTTCTTTGGACTTGATCAGGTCCAGAGAAGGATGGACGAAAGATATAAGCTTTGTAAATGATTTTACAGATACAATCGCTTTGCTAATCAAATATATTATTGTGAATGAGTCTGTACATAACTGAGAGCCCTGATTAGGTATTCTATATATATATACATATATATATATATATATATATATATATATATATATATATACATATATATAAATATATATAATATATATGTAATAAATATATGTATATATATATACATATATATATATATATATATATATATATATATATATATATATATATATATATATATATATATATATATATATACATATAATGTGTTTAATGTGTGTGTGATTATATAAAATCAAACCATTCTTCATTAGTTATTTAGCTATTTAATGAAATATCATAATAATTAAAATTTCGTGATAAATGGCTTATATTTCCATAAAATCTTCATCCAGAGAAAAGAAAACAGCAAACTAGAAACTGAATCAGTATATAAACAAGCATTCAAGAAATCAAAGCTGAGTGATGAGATACATGGCGTCGGCCTCCTGTGAACTTTCACAAGATTGACTTCGTCTTCAGGAGTCTGCGACATTGCTTCAAAATTTCCAGTTTTGACATCTCTATCTATTAACGCATGCTTATACGTAGCACATGCATCACCTAACTAGAAAGGAGACGAAAGAATTCACTCTAAATCTCTGCCATCTGCTGGACAGGACTGACATTTCCAAGCAATCCCCAAGAATTCCCGAGGACAGAAACAGCTCAGTGCGAAGACGAAAACGTCTCCAGAATCCCGGAAGGGTCGCGTGGCGGTTACAGAGGGATAACTCAAGCTGATCAGCTAACTCGAAGGATATGCAGCACTTCGACTGAGGGGACGAGTGACAATGACCCTGCAGAATCCTGCGAGGAACATCGAAGAAGCTCGGGAAAAGGCTCTGTAAAGAACAAATAAGGATCTACACCAAACGGCCGAGGAAGCGATTTTTGCGAATACATGATGATGAATTTGCAGAGGAACAAACCAGGACAACGCAGACATAGGAGACACAAGAGAGAAAATCTCTGGGAAATCAGTCCAGGTTATGGAGGTGCAACGAAACTTTCCATGGAGTACTCCTTCCTAACAACTGACACCTCTCTGTGGCTGCGAAATGACTGGTTTCGGGACTCTGCAAAGGATTCATCTGTTTTCTACTTGAAAGAAGCGACCCAGTAAGAGCTTGGCTAGCTAACAGAGAAGAGAATGGGGAAGGGCCCATCCCTGGTAAAAATAAACCCCCATTTCCATGAGGCTCTGTTGGCGAGGATGCCCCAGGGGTGAGATCACCTATGATCGGCAAAGGCCACAAATCTATGCTGTCTATAGGCCTACTCTTAGATAGCCGATGACTTGACTGTTGGCAGTCATGGGTAGCCGAGGGCGCCTACCTGTCCCTGCTTTCGATTCCCCTCTGCATGATTTAAGAGATCATCTATGATGCTACTTGTGGTAGCTGGGTTATCTCTTTTTTTATGACGATTAATGACCATAAATCTATGTTCTCAAATCTTGTTCCAATTAAGCGTCTCGGGGTTGAGTTCCCTTGTCATTTCAGCTGATTTTAAAAGTGATTTGATATTGAGAGTAAAATTCGCTAATTGAGACTTCAGGAAAATGTCTTTCTCTCTGCTAAATCATTTTTCTATATTTCTATTTTATCTCATATTTCATATCTAGGATTATTTTTCTACCCTGTTGACGTGGCAGCCTTGGTGGGTTATTACTCACTGAATTTTCAAACCACTATTTTTTGGAAAAATCAAAAAGCTTTTCAACAAGAAACAAGTAAAAAATGCGCCGAAGTTTCTTCCTCGCAATCGAGTTTTCTGTACAGCCGCTACAGTCGTATAATCAAGGCCACCGAAAATAGATTGTCTTACGATGGTCTCGGTATATTGCTGTATCAGCCATTACCATGAAACTTTAACTTACAGTCCCTGTAGTGGCCTATCTATATAGTTTCCAAGCACGATTATGCTTAACTTTAATCTTAATGAAATAAAAACTACTACCGGCTGGGGCTGCAATTTGGTATGTTTGATGATTGGAGGATGGATGATCAACATGCCACTTTGCAGCCCTCTGTACTCAATAATTTTAAGATAATGATGCGGACAGAAAAAGTACGGACAGCAAAAAGTGCTGACAGCAAAAAGTGCGGACGGACAGACAAAGCCGGCACAATAGTTTTCTTTTACAAAAAACTAAAAATGAAGATGGATATGAATAATAAAAATACACTCCATTCTAAAAACGACTAAATACCCGCTTTGTTTCTCTTCTTTTTTTTTCTGCCCCACCTAATGTGTCTGGCTCGCTAATCCACACGTTACAAATTTCAATTCTGAATTCAGAACCTGAATTCAGCTGGAATTTGAACACTATAGTAGGATTGAACTCACTTTTCTCTTGGTGGCTGAGTGCATTAGGTCATTTTCAACTTAGCCTCGGCCAGAAAAGGAGCAGGATCGAAGCCTGGTTTGGATAGCTTATTTGTGGCTTGGCATCGATGTATCCAAAATGTCGTCTCTGTAAAATTGGTGACAAAGTCGTCAGTCTACGTATTTTTTCATTTCTGCAAAAGTGTTCTTTATGATTCCGCTTCTCCTTTCTCTCTCTCTCTCTCTCTCTCTCTCTCTCTCTCTCTCTCTCTCGCTGTCCTTTCCTTTCGTCACTACTAAAACTTTCTCTCCAATCCAACGATGACGTAGAATAAAATATTCTTTGAATTAGCATATAAACGCTGGAAGCGACATGCCGGTAGATTAGATTCGTACTTACAATTGATATCAGACGGGCTTTCAGTGTAGTAAGTAAAATTGCGAAATGTCACCCATTGTTCGCTAATAACTTAAGAGCTGATGTACCAAACCACTGCAATCTTCGCAGGGTTAAGCATTCGTCTTTCTCAAGTCAAGGAACTTCACTCCCATCAAACATTCGTCTTTCTCAAGTCAAGGAACTTCACTCCCATCAAACATTCGTCTTTCTCAAGTCAAGGAACTTCACTCCCATCAAACATTTTCACTCCCATCAAACATTCGTCTTTCTCAAGTCAAGGAACTTCGCTCCCATCAAACATTCGTCTTTCTCAAGCCAAGGAAATTCACTCCCATCAAACATTCGTCTTTCTCAAGTCAAGGAACTTCACTCCATCAACATTAGTCTTTCTCAAGTCAAGGAAACTCACTCCCATCAGACATTCGTCTTTCTCAATTCAAAGAACTTCACTCCCATCAAGATTCGTCTTTCTCAATTCAAAGAACTTCACTCCCATCAGACAATCGTCTTTATCAATTCAAAGAACTTCACTCCCATCAGACATTCGTCTTTCTCGTATCAAGGAACTTCACTCCCATCAAACATTCGTCTTTCTCAAGCCAGGGAACTTCACTCCCATCAGACATTCGTCTTTCTCAAGCCAAGGAACTTCACTCCCATCAGACATTCGTCTTTCTCAAGCCAAGGAACTTCACTCCCATCAGACATTTGTCTTTCTCAAGCCAAGGAACTTCACTCCCATCAAACATTCGTCTTTCTCAAGCCATGGAACTTCACTCCAATCAGACATTCGTCTTTCTCAAGCCAAGAACTTCTCCCATCGGGACAAAACTTCTCCATCAGACGTCTTTCTCAAGTCAAGGAACTTCACTCCCATCAGACATTCGTCTTTCTCATGTCAAGGAGCTTCACTCCCATCAAACATCGTCTTTCTCAAGTCAAAGAACTTCACTCGTCAAACATTCTTCTTTCTCAAGTCAAGGATCATCACTCCCATCAAACATTCGTCTTTCTCATGTCAAGGAGCTTCACTCCCATCAAACATTCGTCTTTCTCAATTAAAAGAACTTCACTCCCATCATACATTCATCTTTCTCAAGTGAAGGAACTTCACTCCCATCAAACATTCTTCTTTCTCGTGTCAAGGAACTTCACTCTCATCAAACATTCGTGTTTCTCATGTCAAGGAGCTTCACTCCCATCAAACACTCGTCCCTCTCAAGTCAAGGAGCTTCAGTCTCATCAAACATTCGTCTTTCTCGACTGAAGGAACTTCACTCCCATCAAATATTCTTCTTCCTCAAGTCAAGGAACTTCACTCCCATCAAACATTCGTCTTTCTCAAGTCAAGGAACATCACTCCCTTCAAATTTCTTCTTTCTTAAGTCAAGGAACTTCACTCCTATCAAACATTCGTGTTTCTCATGTCAAGGAGCTTCACTCCCATCAATCATTCGTCTTCCTCAAGTCAAGGAACTTCACTCTTATCAAACATTCGTCTTTCTCAAGTCAAGGAACTTCACTCTCATCAAACATTCGTCTTCCTCAAGTCAAGGAACTTCACTCTCATCAAACATTCGTCTTCCTCAAGTCAAGGAACTTCACTCTCATCAAACATTCGTCTTCCTCAAGTCAAGGAACTTCACTCTCATCAAACATTCGTCTTTCTCGAGTGAAGGAACTTCACTCTCATCAAACATTCGTCTTTCTCGAGTGAAGGAACTTCACTCCCATCAAACTTGTTTGAATTTGGGGTTCTTTAAGTAAAATTACACTACTTATATCCGGTTTTCTTGCTGATTCACTATAATTATCTTGTCATGCGCAAAATTACATCCATTATCATCAGTAGCCATAACTCAAGTTCATTAGGATGTATATGTGTCGATTAATAATTTATTTCTTCAGTATTTCCTTATCGCCCAATTTCGTGGACTCTTTCTAACTAGCTATTAGCTTTACTATATTTTTTTGTCCACAATTACCTGTATTGTTTTCCAAGGCAGCCACAACAACAATAACAACAAGAGTCTGTTATTACTTCGCTTCTCACACAGTTTTGCATTTATCTTTCTTTTCTCCGCCATTCGACTTTATGCCATAATGCAGTGATTCTCAAAGTGGGTGCCGTGGCACATTGGGAGTGCCTAGGGGTGCCGCAAGCTTGTCATGAATTTTATCTTGGCTAGATCACCTCAAAGAACAATTATAAAATAAAAAAGTTTGCAGAAATCTTCATATAATTATTATCAGTGTGTCTACTCTAATATATTAAGATTTTATAAATATATACATATATACTGTATAATATATATATATATATATATATATATATATATATATATATATATATATATATATATATATATATATATATTATGTCTTATTTTTAGTTTTGAGTATGGATAATAATTTTATTCATTAAAAATAAAAGTTAATTCATGCGATATGGTGGAATGGTGAGAAGGATGCCACGGTAATGATTACATTACTTAGGGTGCCATCACTAAAAAACAGATTGAGAACCATTGCCATAATGAAATACTCTCAGATATTTCTCACAAGCGCGTCCCTCTCTGTTTATTTTTCCTGTCTTGGTCCTCCTCCTCCTCCTCCTCCTCCTCCTCCTCCTCCTTCACAATCATCCTCCTCCTCCTCCTCCCTCCTCCTCTCCTCCTACTTCTTACAATCATTACTTGGCCTCTTTCTCCTTTACCTCTTACTCCTGCTTAACCTCTCTTTTACTAAACTTTCTGTTTCCGTTTCTTACATGAGACCAGGTTGGTACTACTGTACATCATCTTCATACTGAATACAGAGGATATATATATATATATATATATATATATATATATATATATATATATATATATATATATATATATGTATACATACATACATACATATATACTTGTTTATATACATGTATGTTATTTATATTATATAAATATATATATATACATATATATATATATATATATATATATCTTATATATATATATATATATCTATATACATATATATACATAATATATATATAAATATCTTATATATAATGAACATTTTTTCCAAATCTTAATAATGCTTTTTTCGTTTGTTGCTTTCTCAGTTTCTCATCCCAACGCCAGAGAACCTTATATCAGTCAATCAGTCTCATTTGTCCATGGTCCTTCTCTTTTTTCCTTGTTAAGTGTAGTCAATTCCTCAAACTGTTAATCTTAACCTCAGTTATTGTTACCATAACCTATACAATTATTACTTCTTAAATTTTACCTTTTTTTTACCTGTTGGCAGAGTCGGGCAAGAGAAGTATATGAACTCAATGTTTTGAATAATGAGTGATTCCTTTTGAATTATTCTCTAATGTTTGTCAATACATACAACCCCTCTTTTTTTTTTTTTTTTTCAAATTTATCGTATATTTCTCGGAATACAAATGCCAAGGAAAAGTTTCTGAGTTGTAAAATTTTAACGTAGGCGAATTGTTTCGTTACTTTTCCACGTCATTTTTTTCGTTATAAAATCTGTTACCACTGGGTCTTTTGTTTTGTATTCACCTTACTTAATTGTCGTATTCGGTATTGCTTTCTATCATCGCAAATGCTTTTTCTTTCTATTCCTTCTTATTCCATAATAAAATCTGACTACACTGAATCTTCTGTTTAGTATTCTTCCTTCTTATTTGTCGTATTCCATATTTACTTTCCATCATTGTAAAAGCTTTTAATTTTTTTTTTAGTCTTCTTATTCCTCTTTATTCCATAATAGAATCTGATAATTTTAGGTGTTCTATTTTGAATTCATCTTTCTTAATTGCCGTATTCAATATTTTCTTTACATAATTTTAAAATCTTTTTTATTTCTTCCTATTCCTCCTTATACCATAATAAAATCTGATAACATTGGGTCTTCTGTTTTGTATTCTCTTTCCTAACTGTCGTATTCAGTATTTACTTTACATCATTTTAAAATCTTTTATTTTTTTTTTTTTTTTTGTCTCCCTGTTCCTCCTTATTCCATAATAAAATCTAATAACATTAGGTCTTCTGTTTAGTATTCATCTTTCTTAACTGTCGTATTCAATATTACTGGCCATCATTGCAAAAGCTTTTTTTTTTGTCTTCCTATTCCTTCTTATTCCACAATAAAATCTGATAACATTAGGTCTTCTATTTTGTGGTCATCTTCCTTAATTTGTCATATTCAATATTTACTTTACATCATTTAAAAGCTTTTACTTTTTTTTAGCCTTCCTATTCCTCCTTATTCCATAATAAATTCTGATAACACTCGGTCTTCTGTTCTGTATCCCTCCTCCTTATTTGTCGTATTCAATATTTACTTTACATCATTTAAAAGCTATTACTTTTTTTTAGCCTTCCTGTTCCTCCTTATTCCTTAATAAAATCTGATAACTTCGGTCTTCTGTTCTGTATCCTTCCTTCTTATTTGTCGTATTCAATATTTACTCTCCATCATTTTAAAAGCTTTTTGTATTTATTTATTTTTTTGTGTCTCTTTTCCTCCTTATTCCATGATAAAATCTGATAACATTGGGTCTTCTGTTTTGCATTCATCTTTCTTATTGGCCGTATTCGATACTGACTTCACATCTTTTTAAAAGCTTTTTGTATTTTTTTTTTTTTTGTCATCCTATTCTTCCTCTAACTCTACTCCGACACGCTCTTCCTCTTCCTGATGCATCCTGCACCTAATCCTTATCTTCTTCCTCCACGTCTCTCTCTCTAACTCGTCCTCCTGTTCCTCCTCCTCCTCCTCCTCCTGCTGGTGGTGGTGGTGGAGGCATTGGTGGTGGTGATGCATCACCTCCCCTTACAGGGCCTGGTGTCTCCCTGGTTCCTGCCCATCACAATATTGAGCGCATAATATTATGGGTCTCGGTTGTCCACGGGGAGATGTCCGCCTTGATGTGGGCATGACAGCGCGGAATAGATTTTTGACATTGAAATATTGCGTTACGAAGGCCCAGTCTACCCTTTTTTGTGGACGGTGGCATACATTACATTTACATTTCAAGATTGGTTCGTTCCAGGGCCATTGTATTTTTCAGATGGGGGAGAGAGGGACGGAAATGGGCGCGCGGATACAGGTCCACACGCGCGCGCGCCGCACACACGCCCGCGTACACGTATGATTCGCACACAAAACGGACAGGTCCGAAATCTGTGTACAGAGACACGGATATTTTTGACGCAAGGCGGTGATTGGAGGTTGAGGGGTTGGTCCGGCGGAGAATCGAGGATTTGATAAATGTTTTGTTTCGGGGTTTAAGGAAACGGAAAGAACGGGGCGTCCCCAAAACGAGTTGCGCCATTTCTCTTCAGTTTCCCTGAAAACGGAATAGGTCTGGTGGGTGGTGCATTTCGCATTCTGATGGCTGTGCCACTTTTTGGCTCTCTCTTTGACTTGCGAGTAATTGCCACGCGGGTGGTACATGTTCGTGATATGGTTATGAACATTAAATGCAGGAGCAAGCGCATTCGCTCGTCACTACGCCTATTTCACACATATATATATACACATTATATATATATATATATATATATATATATAAATATAAATATATATATCTATATATATGTATATATATATATATATATATATATATATATATATATATATATATATATATATATATACCTATATTATATATATATATATATATAATATATATATAAATATACATGTAATATATATATATATATACATATATAAAAATATATCTATATATATATATATACATATATATATACATATATATATATATATATATATATATATATATATATATATATATATATATATATATATATATATATATATGTATATATATATGTATATATATGTGTGTGTGTGTGTGTGTGTGTGTTTTTGTATGTGTATGCGTGTGTGGGTAGTATGTGCATAATGCGTGCGATTGGTTTAGGAGCATTAAACAACTTGATTGTAGGTCAAAGGGGTTCTCGAGTTACACATTGCATGACCACCCTTCTCCTCTCTCTCTTCCACTCTTTGATATCAAATAAAGCTCTCTCTTTCCTTCTCTCGTAAATACACACACACACACATTCACACATTCACACAAGCATACATATATGTATGCAATAATACTTGCATGTACAATACCAACAAAGAAATAGATAGATTAGTCGCATATTCTTAGTGAGAGAGAGAGAGAGAGAGAGAGAGAGAGAGAGAGAGAGAGGAGATAATCATCAAAAGAACTATGCACCTTCTTTGATTTCACTTGAAATTAACCTATAAACGGGTTTGATGGCAACTTAGCTGTTCATTTCTGGTGATCATATTACGCACCTGTCAGACGTATTATCAAACATAGCATTAATATATCTTGACTTTATATTCGAGACCAGGGAAAAATTTTATTTTTGAGGAAATTACTGTTTTACGTATCAAAAGTAATTTGATCTCTTTTGGGATGTTCGACTTTTTAGGTACAGACGTGTTATTCAAGTAGACTTTGGAGGTGGTGACGAAAGGCTATTGAAGTGGGAGTACAGGAGAAAATGGGAATGCTTCATTACCAGAAGTTAACAGTATCTTTAGATTGGTAATAAGAATCATAATCTATTTATCTTAATTGTTACAGTACACACACACATATATATATGTGTATATATATATGTGTATATATATATATATATATATATATATATATATATATATATATATATATACATATTCATATGTATATAATATATATATATATATATATATATATATATATATATATATATACATATATGTATATTACATTGAACTGTTTCCTCCAGAGGTTTCAAAGATAAGACAGTCGTGTCAAACACCTGAGCATGGATGAATCATGTGTGCAGAAAACTTCCATTCTCACTTTTTCAATATCCTTTATGCTACGCAAACACTGCATCTTAACATCGTCTAATCATATTTCGCGTTCGAATTCAACTTCCACACACTTCACTTCCATAAACGAGAGTTGGCTCAACAACCCATCCAGAGATTCTAACCTTGACTTCCTTTAACACTTCAGTCCTCTTCCCAGTCTTTTGCACTAAGCCAGCCAACTCCCTGGATTCTTTTATTCAGCAACTAATTTTTTCTCTCATTTATCTACTTAAATACGTATACAAATAAACAACTTACTTGCATCTACCAACCAAATTAATCAAAATTTATTTCTCCTTCCTCGCAGTTTTCATTTATCATCATAATCTAAGTCTGAGTATCTCATGAATTCCTCCGCTTGCAGTCACTCTTAAACTATCTCACTAGATTCTACAATTTCTCTACATGATCCCCATTCAACACTGTAACACCTGCAAACAGTAACTCACAAATTTCTCCTCTCCCAATCATTTTCAATCTCCTTCACTAGATTCTGTTATTTCTTTTCATAATCACCATTCAACACTGTATCATCTGCAAACCTCAGCCAAATCTAAAATCCATTCTTGACCCATTTTATTTTCCCACTCGCATCTATTTTCACTGTTCCTTATCTGACTTCTCGCATTGCCTCACCCACATAGGAATAATCAGCTATTTAGGTATGACGCACTCTTAACTTAGCCCAACTTTTATATCAGAATAGTCACTCGTCCATCGACGCATTCTAACAGACACTTAGCTTCCATCAGAAAAAGTTTGAACAACTCAGCAACTCATCTCCAAGACACATACGTTACCTCTCTTTCGATACCCTATTGAATTTTTGCTGGGTTCATGTATGTCAATTACAGTGTTATTCCTTTCTTTTTAAATTTCTCATAACTATTTCGTAATGAATGCTTGATCCACATGCCTTCCTCCTGGTGTAAAATGTAATGTTCTTCCCATAAAAATTCTTTTGTAAATTGATTAATTTTTGCAACGAAAATCCAGCCATGCTGCTCCCAGAGAAACACTAAGGCCCTATAACTTTCCTATAACTTTTACGGTCTCTTCAGTCACCTTTACCTTTATACAAAGAAGCAGTATACCCTTAACCCATGCCTTCAGAACATATTCTTCAGTAAGACACACTTTATTCATCCTGGTCAGCTACTCAATCGCACTTTCACCACGGTACCTTAGCAACTCTCTGGTAATCTAATCTAATCTAATCTAATCTAATCTAATCAACTCCCGGTGCCTCCTCACATCCTCAACAGTCACTTCAACGAAAACTTCAAACTTGCAGTAAACCCATTCCATTTTTGCAACATTCAGTTTTGACTCATCTATCCCCCTGTTATTCAAATCTTCAAAATTCTCAGGACTGTATTCACATTAGACAGTATTTATCTATCTGTCACTCTTATTTTGAGATCCATGTGTTCATCAACCTTTCTGTCAGTTTTTGTATCCCGAACTCTTCTATCATCCAGTTACCCTCCAAAGTCGAGTTAGTCAATTAAAACTGATATTACCATGATGGCAGAAACCGGTGTTACCCGGACAATGCTGTTCGAGGAAGGGCCACGTCTTAAGATTTGTTACCCGGACACTGCCGTTCGAGGAAGGGCCACGTCTTAAGATTTTATTGCTCTGCATGCCAAGACAAAGGAGCTCACAGTACAGGGTACTGGACCCCAGGGGGGGGGAAAGAATCCCCAGTAATTGGTGGATTAACATTTTTCTCTGCAGCAGTCATGTAAGTCAGAATAATATTGCTGTCGCGGTTCTAGTATGAGGTGGAATCTGGACATAACTACCAGGGAAGTACCAGTGTTTTGAGAAAAAATATAAAGAAACCAAAGGCAGAAAATAGCCGATTGAAGTTGGTTGAATGCGAGTTCCGTATTGTTGTGAGACATTATAATATAGCCACGAAATATTGTTGATAACTGGTCACACCTTTTGAACTAAAACGAATGGAAAAATACATCAACTGGTTTTTTTTCTGACCTGATCTCACCAAGTGTGGCTTCGTAGAAGGGAGTCTGTAACAACGATCAACTGACGTTCGGTGCCAAAGTCTGGATGACTTAATACAAAACTTTGAAGAGAGAGAGAGAGAGAGAGAGAGAGAGATTCATCCACCCTGTCTCTCGGCTAGACGACTGGCCTGATGCCTTAGGCCTTTAAGCAAAGTCCTGGTAATGAATGACTTTCTTGGGTGAGAAAAATTTTTCATATCCTGAATTATGTGGAAAATACCTGAAAATATTCTATAGTTTCCAAAATAAAGAATGGTAGTAATTATAAATTTATAAGACGGACTGAGCTTGGAAATTAAACTCTTATCTTACATGATGCCTGGCGCTAGTGGAACTCACAACAAAGCTTAACGGTCAGGTGCAGACGGCAAAGGTCTTAAACGAAGGTCAAAAGACAAAAGTTTAGGTAGCAAACTATTCGAAAGTTTAATAACGAAATGCATGACACATATAAAACGAAATATGAAAGCTTTTCATTACTTAATTTCTAATTCTGTAGTTGCTTGGGAAAAGCAATAATTGCTCTGAAATGTTAAAAGACTTCTTATAAAAAAAATCATAAATTTTCCATTCAAAAGAACGTGAAAGATTGAAACAAAAATTAAGATGAAACCTTGAAAATATAAACAGATGTTCAATAAAATGGAGTACCTTTATTTTCATCTGTAAAAAGAAAATACCATAATAAAAACAAATCTTCAAATATATATTCACGTTATCAGATATATATATATCTGCATTTATAAAAGATCCATCCACTTAAATGCAAAATTGCCATTGGAATTCAAATATGGAAAATACTGATAAATTTCACTGCCCGTATAGCTTGGGATAAATGCTTCGGCCATTTTCGAATCCATATTTCAAACGTATTATCGCGAGGGATAATCAAATAACATTTGTTTAAATGTAATTAGTGCCCTTAATTGCCATCAATAAGCCGTCAGAATCTGACAATGGCTACAAAGTTGTTGATGGGTGATTAAACGTTTTAAACGTTTTCCGCCCGCGAGAGAGAGAGAAAATCCATCATGGAGCCATCAAATGATTCTTTTACGGTGATAGCATTCGCTGATTTTATATTCCTCTCTCTCTCTCTCTCTCTCTCTCTCTCTCTCTCTCTCTCCTATTTGTGCAAGGTGTCAGATGTACATATGATGCGCAAAATTAATATATTAATAATTTTATGGTCTGCTTTGATATTAATTGTTACCAAATCTGCACACTTATAGGGACGCGCGAACACGCTCTCTTATGCGCAATATTTTACAAACACACACATATGCATGGCCTACATACATACGTACATACATACATACATATGTATATATACACACACACACACACACACACACATATATATATATATATATATATATATATATATATATATATATATATATATATACATACATATATACATACTGTATATTTAAGTGTGTGCGCAAGAGGCTGTTAACTCATCTTGGTTGTCCAGGAAGATCCAGTACCTTCTGCATAATATTGTCTAGTCTCCTAAGGCAGATGAATAGCTACTGAAGAGTTGTGGACCCCTTGGTGGAATGAAATGCCCACCATATGGAGGATGAACCTCGTCCCAAAAGGACCTGTAGGAATAGCTTTTGCAGCGTATGAAAACAATAGGGATGTATGAGACAGTGCGTATTAAGAAAGCCAAAGAATGTCTTAGTAATGAAGCGCAGAGGAGTGAGACAGACAGAGAAAGATTTTTGAAAATCAGTCTCTGCCTAGCTGAGCTTTGAGAAGAAAAGGGAGTTCAGAGGAATGATTTAAATGAAAAGGTAGGTGTGAATTAAACCAAAGTTGTGGGAATATGATCTGGAAGAGATAAGAATATTAGGAATATACGATTTCAGTAAAAAAAAAACACTCATAAATATTTTTAGGAAAGACAAAATATTGAGGGGAAAGAATTCGTTTGACTACGCTTATATGGGAAGTGCGGTGACTGGAGGTATAATTGATCATTACATGGTTGAATAAAATGTGAAAACTGAAGGCATTTTCAGTTGGAAAGGAAGGTTTCAGAATATGGCTTATAAATGTCAATAAAATCAGAGGATATGATTACCTTGGTCATTCGTAAGGGTTGCAAGCATAGGCTGGCAGGAAAACAATGAAAGTTCATGAAGAGGAAATGAAACGCAAGGTTAAATGTGGGATAAGTGAAATTGTTTGGAAGCAGTTGCAGGTAAAAGGACAAGAATATAAGTTTGTCAAGAGTTATACAAGAAGATAAATAAGGCAATCATGCACAAAAAAGGGGTTTAAAGTGCTGATAATCTACTGGCGAATTTGACCCATTACTTTAGAGAGAAAATGAAGTTTAATGAAGGGAAGGAAGTGCAAAGAAAAACGTTAAGAGGAAGTTGGGTCTCCCGATGATGAATGCAAACAGGTAGATACTGTCTGTGTCGATGTAATGAGTATTTAGAATACTTACAGAATACAAAAGACAGAAAAAGACGCTTACAGAAGGGATTCTTGATGATACTGAGGTAATCAAAATATTAAAGAATAGAACAGAGACAGGCTTGATAACATTATGAATGAGATGGTATAGTGTGGTAGTGTAGTATAACCAATTAGCAGAGCTTATATCTCAGTTACGCCTATTTAAAAGAGAAGTTTCATATTATTAGCTGAGAGAAGTAATTCTTCACTTGCTTAAGGAAAAGGTGATACAAGTCAATTTTGTAATTATAGAAGTATGACATGCAGAGTACATATAAATATATACGGTATTGTTTTGATTGTACAGGTAAAAATGAAAATAGAAGGACTCGGAATAGCATTAAGAACTCAGGGAAAAGAGGAATCTGTGTCGCATAAGTGGTCATTAGAAAACAGCTTGAAAAGTTTAGGAATAGCTGATAAACTTTCATAAGAACTTCGTGTATGCAGAGAAACATTACGAGGGAAATGACAGAGATATAATGTTTCTGTCATAATGTCTCTCTACATGCATGAAGAGAAACATTTTGAGGGGAACATTATGACAGAAACACAATTTCTGCCATTTCCCTCATGGTATTTCTCTACCATACATGAAGTTCTTATGGATGTAGAGAAACATTATGAGGGAAATGTTTCTCATAATGTTTCTCTACATACATAAGAACTTCATGTATGTGGAGAAACTTTATAAGGGGACTGATAGAGATATATGGATTAATATTGTGCAGAATATGATACCAAATTCTTTGGTGTAAAATTTGGTGTCAGAAAAAGCATGTATTGTCTCCATGATTGTTTATTAATAATTTTTCTGGACGGACTGAAGAGAGCTGCTAATGTAAGTCATCTTTATGGGTAATATATAAAAAAAAAAAGATTGTGAATGGCGTTTGGAGGGTACCTTGCCAATAAGTAATTAAGATGGGGTTGATGAAAGAGTATGGATGCGCTTTAAGGAGAGTGAGTTAAAAACAGACATTAGCCAGAGTAATATCATTGGGGATAATTAAATTAAAAAAAAGAATAAGCAGGAATGGTAGTATTTCTTTCTTTCTTTCTGTATTTAAATCTTCAGCTGAAAATCCTTATGGGCAGAGTCAACAGACTATAAACCAAGATGGTTCCAGGGCGAAATCACCCCGCAGAGACAAACAAGTTACAGGAAAAGGCGATAAATAGATAAAGATGAAGGAATAGAAAACAAAGCCGATACGCCTGAATTCAGAAGACGTCAGCAGAAAGTAGGATTGAATTTGCTCCTTGCTTAGACATTTGAGGATTAGAAGATTCCACAACTGCACTAAGTAAATTATTCCACATTAATGGGTAGTGGAAGAATGTAGCTGGCAGGAGTAAAGACGATGGATGATAAGAACATGGGAAAAAAAAATTATCAAAGAATGTAGGAAGGCAGGAAAACACAAGTCTCCACAAGAAGTTTCAGAGAGAAGATAAGTGACCTGGAAGGAGAAATTGTAATGTAGGGAAAGGTAAATTAGGTTTACTGATTGCAAAATTAGAAAGAAGGTGAAAGCTGCTGCGATGAACTGTTTGCATACCATAATTACGTTAGAAGAGCAGAAAGGTCGAGAAAGGCAGAGGCCCAACGAAATGGCGAAAGTCTTAGATTAGATGAAAGATAGATGGAAGCCTTTTGAGGTGGCTTGGTTTTGGAAGTCTTACTAGGAAGGGGGTGAGAAACCTCCCCCCCCATTAAACCATAACAAAGATGCTGGCTAGACTGAAGGAAGGACTGCAAAGACATGGATAAATGGAATATATGGAATGGAATATAGAGTTTAGGCCAAAGCCAAGCAATGGGTCCTATGAGGTCATTCAGCGCTGAAAAGGAAATTGAGAGCAAGTGGGTTTGAAAGGTGTAACAGAAGGAAAACCTCGCAGTTGCGCTATGAAATAATTGTTAAGAAAGGGTGAATAGCAAAATGGAAGATAATATGAGTGGAGGTAGAGTAAAGGGAATGAAAGGGGTTTCAGCTAGGGGCCGAAGGGACGCTGCAAAGAACCTTTAGTAATGTCTGCAGTGCACCCTGTGAGGTGCACTGACGGCACTGCCCCCCTACGGGTAAGACATGGATAAAGTAGTCCAATATATTCTATCTCTGTGTTTTGTTTAGGGGGAGACTGTTTTTTTTTTTAGGTTAATCGCAGTTACATCTGAACACAATATTTCAAACCTTTTAATAGAACACATATACTGGATACAGTAACAACGAGAATGAGAATAATCTAGACCTTTATCTTTTGCATTAAATCTTAAAAGACGATTAAAAATACAATATATCAAGATTCAGTACACAAGAAAAGGGTGATATCATTCTTCATAGTCTTCAGCAATAACAACAACAGCATTATTAATCTAGGAATATTGTGCTTTTGCAACCCTGTGCCCGGACTGAACTTCAAGGGCAGTTCTGGATCCTAAACACTAAACCTGATTTATTTGTTATAAAGAATTATAATTATTCATGTCAAGAATATATAACAATTTCAGCTACACTCCTAATAAAATTGATTTACTGAGAGGTCATATCAGTAAAGAATTAAAATCAAAAGTGTTTTCCTTTTGCCTTTATTTTTGATAATAATTTATATCATAATGTAATTTTTATTATTATTATTGCATACTATTATTATTGCATACATTATTATTATTATTAATATTATTATTATTATTATTAGCTCGTTGTCCATATCATTTGTTTTTATGGAGAATTATAATCATTCATGCAAAGAATATAGAACAGTACCAGCAATGCTACAAGTAATTTTTTTAGTGAGGCCACAAAAGTAATGTACTTCAAATCATAAGTGCTTTTTTTACTCTCTTGATAACCACAACATAACCAACGGTAATACTATTATTATCACTTCTATTATTTCAGTAATATCAGCTCGCCATCCGTATCAAATCATACCAGATTTCGAAACCATTTGATACCACTGTCAGCCAGAATGTTATCGTATCCACAATTCGGCAAAGAGATTACCATAAACAACAGGTTGCTGTGCCGAGTGACAAAAGGGCGAGAAAGCGGAGCGTTGCAGATATTACTTGATACAGATGACGTTTGAAGAGAGAGAGAGAGAGAGAGAGAGAGAGAGAGAGAGAGAGAGAGAGAGAGAGAGCTTTGCTGTATGTGTCTGTGCTGTGTCTGTGTGTGTGTGTGCCGTTGGTTAAGGGGGTATTATTCTGGGATAGGGGGGGAGGGGACACAGTTGACATTCACTGACGCTGATTGCTGATTGGACGGCTCCCTCGAGTGTCCCCTTGATTGGGATGTTGCCATATTGGCATTTAGGAATCTAGTTCATCTGATACCCATTTTTACGATTTTTCGTCAACTGAAAGGACTCACCAAAGTGAATGTACACGTCCCCTGAGGAAATTCAGAGGCAGAGTTTAAAAGAATTACAACTGTATGTCATGAGAATCCCAAATCTAAATTCTTTGAATGAGAGACATGGTTCTTAGCTGACTGACGCCTGGCTTGGCTCCATTGGCTCCACTTCTGAACTAGATTACGTCGCTCACACACGCCTGTGGCCTGGTTCTGGGGGAGGGAGGTGTTGATGCAGGGAGAAGGGAGGGGGAGGGCTTGAGCGGACGAGGAAAACAGAAAAGAACTACTTTTTTTTTTTTTTTTACCTTTTTTTAATTTGGTCTAACGCCAATGAAATTACTATTTGCAGTTATTATCCATTTGTATTGCTGATGAAGTTAGTATAACACGATACGGGGCCCCCTCTTTAGATCGATAATGGCTTTGCAATGAGCTCTCTCGTGAGCGATGACCGTTCCTCCTCTCTCTCTCCCTCCCTCTCTCTCTCTCTCTCTCTTTTCATTTCTCTTTCCCTCTTTCTCTGCCTCTGTCTCTCTATCTCTCTCTGATTCTCGTATAGCCTTATGTATTGTATGTGTACGGTATTTTCTGTATGTACACATGTGTACTTGTATATGAAGAGAATGTATCCTGTTGCATGAATGCATACTCAGATGAATAAACAGAATTGCAGACAGAGAGACAGTTCACACACATACACAATATATACATGTATATATCTATCTATCTATCTATCTATCTATCTATCTATCTATCTATATACATACATACGGTAGTGTGTGTTCATTATATATATATATATATATATATAGGCTATAAACTATACGATTTTCCCTTTTGAGAAGGAGAATTCGTAAGGTGGTATTTGTCCGTTTCTCAGTGTGTCCTTTATGATGTTGACCCACCAGTCAACTCACCATCAGGTACATAATGTAGCATTGTTGCAAAGGAACGCTGGAACCACTGAGCACATTTATCGCTTGGGTTTGCCAACTTCTTCCTGGCTAATTGTAATTATATTGTTTAAACAATTTCATAGCTAATAGTAATTCATAATATAATTCATGGACATCAGCACTCACTAAAATTTTTTGAGTGTTGAGATGTAAAATTGGTATTAATTATGCACTGCATTCTTTTTCAGTTTTCTGTAAGAGAAAACTATCGAGATGGCTATTTGTCTGTTTGTCCGTCCGCCCTCAGATCTTAAAAACTACTGGGGCTAGAGGGCTGCAAATTGGTATGTTGATCATTCACCCTCCAATCATCAAACATACCAAATTGCAGCCCTCTAGCCTCGGTAGTTTTTATTTTATTTAAGGTTAAAGTTAGGCATGATCCTGCGTCTGGCACCGCTATAGGTGCCAACAACACAGGCCACCACCGGGCCGTGCCTGAAAGTTTCATGGGCAGCGGCTGAGAGTTTCATGGGCCGTGGCTGAGAGTTTCATACAGCATTATATGCTGTACAGAAAACTTGATCGCGCCGAATAGAAAACTATTGTGCCGGCTGTGTCTGTCCGTCTGCACTTTTTTGTCCGCACTTTTTTCTGTCCGCGCTTGTTCTGTCCGTCCTCAGATCTTAAAAACTACTGAGGCTAGAGGGCTGCAAATTGGTATGCTGATCATCCATCCTCCAATCATTAAACAAATCAAATTGCAGCTCTCTAGCCTCAGTAGTTTTTATTTTATTTAAATTTAAAGGTAGCCATAATAGTGCTTCTGGCAACGATATAGGATAGACCATCACTTTGCCGTGGTTAAAGTTTCATGAGCCGTGGCTCATACAGCATTATACCGAGTCCACCGAAAGATAGATATATTTTATGTGGCCTTGATTATACGCTGTAGCAGCTGTACAGAAAACTCGATTGAGCCAAAGAAACTTCGGTTCATTTTTTGCTTGTTTAAGGTACATTATAATTTGTTTCGGATTGATGCAAAAAAATTTTTTTGTCGATTTCAGTCCCCATCTTACCTAAATGGCGTGGATTCTGTTTCCAGTCCTAAGCCTGTCACGAGTCTCCATCTTTAGTGTTTCCTTATACTGTTTCTTGCTTAACACTAAAGAAATTGAATTCCCTTCGAAAATGAGGAACAGTTATCAGATTCCGCTACAGTTCTCTGTCTTTGCTAACTTCAGCAAGATGCTTTCCCCTGGTCTGCCACCTCTCTGGACCGTGACGGGAAGTCTGTCGGTAATCTAATACCTAGGCTTGTTCTCTCGCAAATTCGATCTAGGAAACTTAGGAATCACGACTTGAAGGCTAAGCAAATCCCCTTAAGCAATTCCCTTCCGAGACTGATTATTCTCTGTAATTTGGTAACTTTATCACATACTGAAATAATACAGAATTCACGCGGCAAATTAAGAAAAAAAAAAAAACCCTCTCCATTATATTGAAAAATAAACGCAGAGGTTGAAACAAGTGTCCTGCGCTTACGTGTCCCAAATAATATAACACATTCTTTTTATTAATCACTTTATCCTGGGTAGAATGCCACATTTCGTGAAAGCTTTTCAGTATTCTTTCCCTCATTTCACATTCACATTGAAATGTTCCTCTCTGTTCCGTGGCAAAGCACTCTGAATATAGTGTAGTCACTTCAGCATGTGCAGTGTGTTTCAGCTCAAGAGATAATGACTAAAGTTTATGGGCGGCTGATTTTTATAGACAATGATTCTGATCAAAAACAAGATCCCTTCTTATTCCAGCTAATTTGACTTCAGTGTCAGCTTTTGTCAGCTTACAATATTTGGAAACTTTGGCATATCCTCATTGGACGGGTGGGTATCGTTCTCTGATGGTCCCGTGTTCGATTCTCCGACCGGCCAATGAAGAATTAGAGGAATTTATCTCTGGTGATAAAAATTCATTTCTCGTTATAATGTCGTTCGGATTCCGCAATAAGCTGTAGGTCCCGTTGCTAGGTGATCCATTCGTTCTTAGCCACGTAAATTAATCTAATCCTTCGGGCCAGCCCTAGGAGAGCTGTTAATCTGCTCAGTGGTCTGGATAAGGTATACTTAACTTTTTTGGAAACTTTGGCAAATGGTGATGTGACTAGGAAAGGTCTCCTCTGTTTTAGTTTCCTATAAAGGAAACTGTTGTGCCGGCTTTGTCTGTCCGTCCGCACTTCATTCTGTCCGCACTTTTTTCTGTTCGCACTTTTTCTGTCCACTCAGATCTTAAAACTGCTGAAGATAGAGGGCTGCAAATTGGTATGTTGATCGTCCACCTCCAATCATCAAACACACCAAATTGCAGCCCTCTAGCCTCAGTAGTTTTTATTTTATTTAAGGTTAAATTTAGCCATAAACGTGCTTCTAGCAAAGATATAGGATAGGCCACCATCGGACCGTGGTTAAAGTTTCATGGGCCGCGGCTCATACAGCATTATACTGAGACCACCGAAAGAGACCTATTTTCGGTGGCCTTGATTACATGCTGTAGCGGCTGTACGGAAAACTCGACTGCGCCGAAGAAATTTCGGCGCAATTTTTACTTGTTTCTCTCTTTATCTATCTCTCAAAGTCGTCCTCATCTCCAGAATCTACTCCTATACAAGCTCTTGCTATTTGTCACCTTAATTCTCATATTTGCAGAACTAACTTGGAAAATCAATTTTTTAACCATTCCAATCTTTCTGCTTGCCTTATTAATTTGATTTCATTCTCTACAAATTTCATCTTATAATTAATTTTTTTGTCACATACAATTAAGCAAGTACCTGATTAACTATCCACTAGTTGATTTTTTAGGAAACACTTAACTCGAACAAGGACTGTGAGCGTAACATAACCAAAGTACAGGACACCTGAAAACTTGCATTTTAGTTTTCAGAATGTTTTCGCAGTTAAGAATAAATATATATATATATATATATATATATATATATATATATATATATATATATATATATATATATATATGGTATATATATATATATGTGTATGTATATATACATTATATATATATATATGTGTATGTATATATATACACACATATTATATATATATATATATATATATATATATATATATATATATATATATATATATATATATATATATATATGTTTTATATAGATATATATTTATACACATATATATATATATATATATATATATATATATATATATATATATATATATATATATATATATATATATTCTTAACTACGATTCACGATTTTCATAACTACTTTCCTCCGAATACTGATCACCCTTCAATCCAAGATAATATTGTTCTTTAATTTCTACTTGTGTAAGTGACAAACGTTTCAGACAGCATTCAAAAAAAAAAAAAAAAAAACTTAAAACCAAACGAATTTTCTAACATACCCAACAAATGCGCCTGCAATTATCAAGACCTTTGTATTATATCATACCGAGTTATATAATTTCCCCACAAACTTATGAAGTAATTAAGATGAACCCTGCTTTTGACTATTGTTCACGAGACTTGAGGTTCAGAGTTCTGTATAAACAAAGGAAGAGACAAGAGAAAGAGAAGCAGTGTCTCTTGTTACCGACTTCTAAAACCCACACAAAGCTTCGCTGTTTGTTTATCTTTGCATAAGACGCTTTCCATTGAAGTGTACGCAGCGAGTGCCTGCTAAAATTAGAGTTTCGTGATCGTCCTGATATTTTCTTTTGTTTTATTAATGCGGAGGAGGTGGTTTGGATTATTATTATTATTGTTATTATTATTATTATTATTATTATTATTATTATTATTATTATTATTATTATTATTATTATTATTATTATTATTATAAGATGAGGTGATGTGGACTATTATTATTATTAATATTATTATTATTATTATTATTATTATTATTATTATTATTATTATTATTATTATTATTATTATTATCATTATCATTATTTTGTTATCAGTACGATTATCATTATTTACTTTTATTATTATTATATTATTATGATTATCATCGTTATTATTATTATTATTATTATTATTATTATTATTATTATTACTATTATTATTATTATTATTATTATAAAATGAGGTGGTGTGGACTATTATTATTATTATTATTATTATTATTATTATTATTATTATTATTATTATTATTATTATTATTATTACACTCACAGGACATGATGTCTATTTAAAAAAAAATAAAGAAAAGTAATAACAGATAAACAAAAGTAAATGCACAAGAACTAAGCTCGTAAACACGAAAAACCGCAATGCAAATCAGATAAACAAAAAGACAATGGCGCATCCTTTTAAAAGCAGCTAACAACTCCTTTTAAATTCAAGATCATATACTTTGTCTCTTCCTGTTGGATAAACAGCTGAAATATTTTCCAGTCTTTTATTTCGTTATCTTTTCATCTTTGTAATGGCCATATAAGAATTCTTCAATGGTATGCGGTGCTTCGCAGCTCGCCGTATGAGAATTAATAAAATTATTAATGATATTTTTCATATTTTTCAATGGGCAGGATATTAGTGAACTTCAGAATATATTTCATTCATATGTACAAAAATATATTGCTACAACTATATGAGAGTTCATAAAATCATTAATGATATTTTTCAATGGTCAGGATATTGATGAACTTCAGGATGGATTTCATTCATACGTACAAAGAATATACTACTACTACTACTACTACTACTACTACTACTACTACTACTACTACTGTCGTTGCTAATAATGCAGTAATTTTCATGTTTTTTCATTAGATAAAATTACTGGTAATTATTCTGCTTTGCAGGAATTTTTTGTGTAATATCAAAATTACGATTAACAGATGGACGAGTAGAAAATAGTTATTAATGGAGAGAGAGAGAGAGAGAGAGAGAGAGAGAGAGAGAGAGAGAGAGAGAGAGAGAGAGAGAGAGAGAGAGACGGAGGTGGGGAGGGGATAATGGTAACGTTCTTTGCCAAAAGTTGTGATGAATGCGGGCTATAAACTGGGAGATGTGATATTGAATATAAATGTTCTATCGAATAATTGAAGAAATAACCCTTCTCGGCAGCAGAGACAATTACAAACAAGTAAAAAATTCGCTGTATGAATCGCGGCCCATGAAACTTTAACCACGGCCTGGTGGTGGCCTGACCTATATCGTTGCCAGACGCACGATTAGGGCTACCTTTAATTTAAGATAAAATAAAAACTATTGAGGCTAGACGGCTGCAATTAGGTATGTTTGATGACTGGAGGGTGGATGATCAGCATACCAATTTGCAGGACTCTAGCCTCAGTAGTTTTTAAGATCTGCGGGCGGACAGAAAAAGTACGGACAGAATAAAGTGCAGACGGACAGACAAAGCCGACACAATAGTTTTCTTTTCAAAAACTAAAACTTATATAATAATATTCTAATATTTAATAATAATATTTAATAATATTTTAATATTTCACCAGCAGGATTTGTATGGGTACCTTTTGCTTTTGGACATCACTCAATATTTTCCTGGTTCTTATGGACGTTTTCCAGTTAAATGGAAATATTTTTAATTTTCGGTAAAAGAAAGCCATTCTGTTGGCTTTGTCTGTCCGTCCGCACTTTTTTCTGTCCGCACTTTTTTCTGTCCGCACTTTTTTTCTGCCTGCACTTTTTTCTGTCCGCACTTTTTTCTGTCCGCACTTTTTTCTGTTCGCCCTCTGATCTTAAAAACTACTGAGACTAGAGGACTGCACATTAGTATGTTGCTCATCCACCCTCCAATCATCAAACGGCAAATTGCAGCCCTCTAGCCTCAGGAGTTTTTATTTAGTTTAAAGTTAAATTAGCCATAATCGTGTTTCTGGCAACGATATAGGATAGGCCACCACCGGGCGGTGGTTAAAGTTTCATGGGCCGCGGCTCATGCAGCGTTATACCGAGACCACCGGTAGATATATCTACTTTCGGTGGCCTTGATTATACGCTGTAGCGGCTGTACAGAAAACTCGATTGCACCGAAGAAACTTCGGCGCATTTTTTTATTTGCTATCTTTTGTCGAAAAATAGATTAACGGTAACAAATGAAGAGTTGAATATATTTAAATAAATTTTTTAACAGGTACCAAACATTAAAGAGTACATTACAGTGCTTTTTATTTGACCATATTTCACTAACCATTCCTATGCGCAAGAAATTAGCCCACTCGCAATTCATGTTATAAAGATAGTGTGTAAACACATAACAGGGAAAGATAGAACAAACGAAAATGTAATTAAAACAGAGATAATTGTAATGTAAAAAGGCTTCTTCAAGCCACACACACACACGCTTCTAAAAACGACTGAGAGAGAGAGAGAGAGAGAGAGAGAGAGAGAGAGAGAGAGAGAGAGAGAGAGAGAGAGAGAGAGAGAGTCCTAAATAAATGTATCGGCACAAAGAGAATGGTGGTAAAAAGAGAGAGAGAGAGAGAGAGAGAGAGAGAGAGAGAGAGAGAGAGAGAGAGAGAGAGAGAGCTGAATAAATGCATAAGCAAAGAGAGAGAGAGAGAGAGAGAGAGAGAGAGAGAGAGAGAGAGAGAAATAAATGTATAAGCAAAGAGAGAGTGGTGGAAAAAGAAAGAGAGAGAGAGAGAGAGATAGAGAGAGAGAGCTAAATAAATGTATAAGCAAAGAGAGAGTGGTGGAAAAAGAAAGAGAGAGAGAGAGAGAGAGAGAGAGAGAGAGAGAGAGAGAGAGAGAGAGAGAGAGAGAGAGAGAGTCCTAAATAAATGCATAAGCAAAGAGAGAGTGGTGGAAAAAGAAAGAAGGAGGCAGAGTGGAACACAGCGAGAGAGAGAGAGAGAGAGAGAGAGAGAGAGAGAGAGAGAGAGAGAGAGAGCGAGCGAGCTCACGTACTAGCGTACTTAATTGTCAACCGAGACTCGTCGCACACCAATCTCTCTCTCCCTAACTTCTCTGAGAAGCCATTTGAGTTGTATAATTTGCAAATGGCGTCTTTGTACTGTTGAAAGGATGCGGGAGAGAGGGAGAGAGAGAGAGAGAGAGAGAGAGAGAGAGAGAGAGAGAGAGAGAGAGAGAGAGCAACGTGTGAAGGGAGCTGCGTGGAGGTGTTAGGAAAAGGGAAAGGCTTTGCGGGGGGTCTGAGAGGGGTGTCTCTCTCTCTCTCTCTCTCTCTCTCTCACCATGTTCAAAATGAGAAAAGAAAGAGACATTGTTACTCCCGGATTGAATCCTCATCCTGGGGTAGGCGGGAGTGTGGGGACGGGGGGTAGGCTAGGCTAAGGTAAGGGGGTGGGGCGAATGTTGGGGTCAAGAATAGGGAGAGGAGGGAAAGAGGGGAGCTTTTCTCTCCTCTCTCTCTCTCTCTCTCTCTCTCTCTCTCTCTCTCTCTCTCTCTCTCTCTCTTCCTTCATTTTACCTTTCTTTCTTCCCCCGTTATCACTCGCTTATTCAAATACTTTTCCGTCCGCCTCAATTATGTGTACATGGAGTCTGAGGGAAGCTATAGAGGTTTTTTTGTGAAGAAAAAACTTCCCTGAGCGTAATTTTATTTTATTCACTCGGGCATATTCTTCAGTTACCTTTAAATAGGTCATATGAAACGGCTCAGGTTAATGTGTATTTTGCAGTTATATATATATATATATATATATATATATATATATATATATATATATATATATATATATATATATATATATATATATATATATATATATATAATTTTTGTGTGTTGATTATTTCTGTCATATTCACTCCAGAAAGGATAATTTGAATGAAATGCTGTCAATTGGGTCATTGCTGAGTCAGGAAGTTGGGGAAAACATGCACAATGCAAGGCAGTTAGCCTGACCAGGTAATTCCTTGGGTACAGTAGTACTCAGGTTCCAACTTCTTTCATGACTTATATGGCCTGGTTTGCCTGCTCTTCAATTGAAAGACTTGGTTGATCCTGATGTGAGTCATATATATATATATATATATATATATATATATATATATATATATATATATATATATATATATATATATATATATATATATATTTACATAATAAATTACCCTGACTACATCAGATCGAGCCCAGGACATTCAAGTATTCCACCTGATTGTGTTTTTGATTATATCTAATATACATATATATATATATATACTGTATATATATATATATATATATATATATATATATATATATATATATATATATATATATATATATATATATATATATATATATATATATATATATATATATATATATATCCCTAATATGCACATGAGTGCCACGCAAAAAGTACATAAAAACCTTCAGAAGCAAAACAAATAATAAAACAAAAATCAAAATAACCCATTCATTCATCCAAAGTACTCCTCCAAATACCGCTTTGTTGGGTTGAGCCAGCAAAGCAGCTCCATTATTGCTGTGCAAACGCGAACCGCCGCCTCCCGCCGGCGACAGATATCGCTTGACTCTGTAACTCGAAATCCAAACCTTTATAGCTTTCCCTTCTGTTCCCTGATTCCCCCAACTCCGAAATCAAAACAGTTTTCTCTCTCTGTTTATTCCAGTTCTAAACCCTACGAGGAGGAAGTGTCACTCCGCTTAATGAGAGAGAGAGAGAGAGAGAGAGAGAGAGAGAGAGAGAGAGAGAGAGAGAGAGAGAGAGAGTTAGGTGAAGAACATATGGTGTGAAAATTGTTAAGTCATTTCCATTTGATAAAGGGGGATGAATGGCTCGTAAGTGTGTGTGTGTGAGAGAGAGAGAGAGAGAGAGAGAGAGAGAGAGAGAGAGAGAGAGAGAGAGAGAGAGAGAGGATGTTTCAATGAAAGGGTTTCATTAGCCAAAAGCAGGGGTCGGGGGGCGCGTATGGCAAGTCGAGGTATGAGTTGCCATGTACCAATATAAAAACGCCGCACCTCTGGGTAATGATCACACTGATATTCGGTGATAATTCTACCTATCGTCCCAGTCACGTAAGTCTCCTTCGTGATGATTAATTCGATTTATTTTCTCTCTCTCTCTCTCTCTCTCTCTCTCTCTTTTCCATGACTGGATATCTTTGATAAAAAGAAGTGCAAGACAATTTAGGTTACATCAAAACCATCATTATGAGAAAAAGATAAAATGACTTAGCCTTTCATAAAACGAGAGAGAGAGAGAGAGAGAGAGAGAGAGAGAGAGAGAGAGAGAGAGAGAGAGAGAGAGAATTTGATGGAAAACAGTTACTACCTTTTATATATTTCACGACCGTCAGACATATCGTCGTCACTGAATTCTGGATTTTTTCAAACTACTAAAGAACCTGATTGCTATTTATGTCATTGCAACATAACCAGAAAACTGTACTGCGTTTAGCTTTAGCAACGAGCCCTTAGGTCTCGGCAGATGTTTCTTCGAAAGTTGATAAAACACTGCTAAGTATATTTTGGTCATCTAATCATGATTATCTCATTTCTGTTTATGATATTTCAGCGCATATTATCGTCTCTTGATTATCTGTCTTCGCGTAAAGGAATTCTGTTCTGTAACAATTCTCAAGTCAAGTTGATGGCCTTTATTTTTTCCCATAAGAATGGAGAGTCCTCTTGAATAATAATAGGAATAGTATTGGTATGCAGTGGTTAGAAACTCGAGGACAATTTTCAGCTAATTTATCAGAATTGAAATGAAAATAAAGGTTACCCTAAACCAAAATTTTCATTTCGAAACCTGTTTAGTAAGTCAAGGGTTATTAACACCTGTAAAAAAACATATCCTGTCCATCTCTTCAACATTTGCACGAAAACTTTGATATACAAAACTTTCAAGAACATTTAAGACCTGTCTATCAGCCATTTTTGACAGCAAATTCAGTGTTAGAAAACATACCCTGACCATCGCTTCTACAGTTGACAAAATCTTGATGAATATAATCTTTCAAGAACAACGGAGACCTGTCTATCAAGAGAAAATGTTTGATTATTTTATTCTGCCGTATTTTCAATTATCTTTCCCGGTTTAATCTTCATTAACTTACGCTCCATTAGTTTTCCGGTTCCAGATCTTGATGTTAATTTCTGGTACTCCTTTTTTTCTCGATCAGCGCATTGTGGATCCTTCGTAAAATTTTCTATAATTCAAATAATCCTTCGCTTACTTCTTCCTAGATCATAGCATCCACTCCTAGAACTAGATATTTATATTACTGTGACAGTCTTGCCTTCTCTTTTCTGAAGTTTAGTATCACCCAGTTTTCTAGAAGTTTTGTTCTAGCTAGGACCAAATTGTGGAATGATCTTCGAAGTCATGTAGTTAAAATGACTGAATTTCAGATATAGAAAATGGGTGCAAATGCTTATTTTATCTAATATGTTTGCTTGAGGCCACATGAGTCTCATTTCATTAGTTAACAATTCCATCTTTATTTTTCTTTGTTATTTCCCCTATATTGTTTATTTTTTATTTCCGTTGTTATTTCACCCTGGCTCCTTTCCCTGCTAGAGCCTTTGGGTTAATAATAATAATAATAATAATAATAATAATAATAATAATAATAATAATAATAATAATAATAAAATCTGAGTGGATAGTGTTTGTCCTCCCCAGGTGACAGTGTCCTCCCCGCGCGGTTTGGCAGGGTGGGCCAGGGCAGTTAGGGGAACGGAAGACATGCACACTCCTCCTGCAAACCTGTTTGTCCGCCCCAGAGAGGGCGGGGGCAAGTGGGGATCGGGAGGTAGGGGAGACAGCAGCGCCGTGGTTCCAGCTGGGTGATCTTGTTTGTCCTCCCCGGGTGACATAATAATAATAATAATAATAATAATAATAATAATAATAATAATAATAATAATAATAATAATAATAATAACAATAATAATAATAATAATATTTAATCACCCGTTTCAGCACTGTGCAAGAGAGGGAAAAAATGGGAAAACATTATTTCTAAAACAAACAGAATTCATGATAATATTTGTAATAAGTCTCTATATTACTTACTTTTATTAATCCACAATAATTATTAAAAAACACATCGGTCTCCGAACCCCTCTTTGATAGCAAACCCACCAAAAATCGCCCTGTGTCCACTTCCGCCCTGATCTTGTCGAGTCCTTTGAAGTGGCTTCTTTCTCTCATGACTTGGCAACACTCGTTTGTCGAATAAAAAAAAAAAAAACTTCCGGATCATCCGGTAAAATAACTTCCTTGAGTGAGAATGTCCGGTTATTGTTCGCGCTTCCTAAATGATAATTAATTTCCTCAAATTTCCTTTCATAAATTTCAGCATCATTTCCAGTGAAATAATAATAATAATAATAATAATAATAATAATAATAATAATAATAATAATAATAATAATAATAATAATAATAATTCTTCGTAGGCAAGTGGGTCAACGCAACCTCTTTCTGATATACCGAATGCGGG
>NC_089748.1:54311097-54333597 GCF_040412425.1 Macrobrachium rosenbergii
GAGAGAGAGAGAGAGAGAGAGAGAGAGAGAGAGAGAGAGAGAGAGAGAGAGAGCGATAAGAAATTGAAATATAAATAAAAAATAGAAGGTGGAGTTACCAGCATATCAGAAGAATTAGGAAGTGTGTGAGTGTGTGTGTGTGTGTGTGTGTGTGTGTGAGAGAGAGAGAGAGAGAGAGAGAGAGAGAGAGAGAGAGAGAGAGAGAGACGGGACGGGACGGGATTGGGAATGCGCAAAAATAGGTGGAGTTACAAGCATATCAGAAGACTTAGGGAATTGTTTGTTTTGTTGGTGCGTGTGTGTGTGAGAGAGAGAGAGAGAGAGAGAGAGAGAGAGAGAGAGAGAGAGAGAGAGAGTAGCGCGATAAATGGTGTAAGAAGGACTATATGGGATAAAATTGTAAATCAAATATGACACATAAAAAAAAAATCTGACAAGACATTTCTACTGATTCAGAAAGAAAATTGTCAATTAAACATTTTTTTCAAAATGTCTGGCTTAATATTATTGTAAAGAAAGAAAATTTCAGCCGTACGCCTTTCTACGAATGTCCTAAAAAACAACTCCTTATCTATCCATAACTTGAATCGATGCCAACCTTCGTTCACTCAATTCATTCATATGATTATTCATTCAAGCACCGAATCGGATATAGAATCATCCTTCCGATGAAAACTCTCGGTACGATTGTCCTGAAATTAGCAGAAAATAACATGGCGAAATCAAACACAAATGACCTGATAAACACGAATAAATAAGAAGCATAAAATGGAGGATAACTTAGGTGTAAATGAACACAAAATATAATTAATTCAAGTATTGAATCGAGTATAGGATATCCGTCAGATGAATTCTTTCGGCTCCATTATCCTTCAATTATCAGAAAATAACATGACCAAGGATAAACATAAATGCCCTGATAAATACGAATGAAAAAGAATTAAATAAAGAAGGGTAGCTCATCCTTAATACAAGGGAAATAACATAACGGCAAGTAAACACAAATGACACTGTAAATACGAACAAATAACAATCAATAAGGGCAGATAACTCCGACACGAAGAAACGCGAAATAAAGAAGACTTTGGGGAGCGTTTGTTTTGTGTTTGTGTGTATAAGAGAGAGAGAGAGAGAGAGAGAGAGAGAGAGAGAGAGAGAGAGAGAGAGAGAGAGAGAGAGATAAACGAGAATAAATGTAGGAATTGCAGCGCGAAACACGGTGTAAGAAGGTGTATATGGAATAAAATTGTAAATCAAATATATAACACATAACAATAATACAAAAATATTTAACAAAACATTCCTTTCTTTATACATCGCGCCGCGTAAAGAAAAGAAGACATTCGGGCGTTCTTTACGGCGAAACTGGTGAAGTCCCTTTGGCCCGTCACGTCGAGACAACTGTTGAAAACGGATCCATCAAAACATATTTGGAGACAAAGCAGAGGCCGCCAACAAGGAAAGCAAAATCACCGTCAATTAGAGCTAATCCCTTCAAACTGCCTCTTAGACGATCCATCAAACAAGAGAGAGAGAGAGAGAGAGAGAGAGAGAGAGAGAGAGAGAGAGAGAGAGAGAGAGAGGATCCTCGGGAGGGCGGTATTCTTAATTCTTCTTCTTCCTTTTTTATCCATTATCTTTTTTCTTTCGTTCTCTTCTCATTGTTATTAATAGTTTGGCAGTGGCGGAGTAGGTTCAGTGATTAATCGTTGCAAAAGTGCAAATTTTTTTTTTTTTGAGAACTGAAGAAAAGTAATTTTTGTTTTCACGATGAAGTTGTTACCTCATAGACTTTCTTAACCCTACCTGATGTCGTTAACAATTTATACTTGGGTCGACTGGTGGGCAGTGAGCAGGGATTGAACTGCACACCACACACACATATATATCTGTGTGTATGTGTATGTGTGTGTGTACATTTACAAGTGTATATGTGTAAGTCAATAAACAGTTACAGTTACACATACACACACACACACATATATATATTTACATAGTATATATGTATAAGTCATATATATATATGTAGTATATATAATATATATACATATATGTACACACACATGTATATATATATATATATATATATATATATATATATATATATATATATATATATATGTGTGTGTGTATGTGTGTGTGTGTGTGTGTGTGTATGTGTGTGTGTGTGTGTGTGTGTGTGAGTACATATTTACAAGTGTAAGTCAAGCAGACAGTTACAGCGAAACAAACAGAGAGAGAGAGAGAGAGAGAGAGACAGAGAGAGAGAGAGAGAGAGAGACTCATGAATGCGTGTTTAGGTGTCTTAATGCCACAGGCGAGAGCTTCTCTCCCTCTCCCATTGTCCGGTAATCAACAGCATCTTAAGTAGGTGTGGTCAATTGTCCCGCCTGAGACGACCACAAGATTGTCGTTCCTCTCTCTCTCTCTCTCTCTCTCTCTCTCTCTCTCTCTCGTCAGAGAACAATCACTTGCCCCCAGTGGAAATAGGCTTGGCAGAACCCACAGCCATTAATGAAGTATAGATGTGAATTCGAGATCTATTCTCACCAAAACACGTGTAAAGACGTCGATAAGAATCAGAAAGAGTCAGGATGGACGAAATAAATCGAAATACGACCGAAAGAAAGTGATAAACGTCGGGGCGAGTCCCCCAAGAAGTGGTTAAGTCAAGGTAAATCTCCACTTTAGAGGCGATAATGATCAAGCTTGTGCGGACATAAGTAAATACCTGGACGAACGCATTCACACACACACACACACACACACACATACACTCACACACACGCATGCGTAATCTCGCGCATACGACTTCCTACGCTTGGGATTACTCAATTCCTGGAAACCTCTAGTCTGTTGTTCGTGACGATTGTATCTTATTTACGGAAAATTCCACAAAGGAATTTTCCAAGTAGGCTTATTGTTAACAATTTTGTCAATACAGTTTTAAGATTTGTTAACCTGATGCATTCCGGGTTACCGGCTTCGGTTGGTTTTAATTCTTATGAAAATTCGGACCATACTATAAATTATATCAACTATACATTTGCATAATTAAGATTATATGAACATGGTTTTACCAGCATAAATTTCTTGTTATTATACGCAAAGGTGTATTCAAGTCACAATACTTTATGAGAAATGGATCTGAGCTCATTTGAAAAAGCAAGTAAGCCACTGAGAGAAAAATTTGAATTTTCCATCGGATTTTATGCAATCAAGACCCGATAAAGGTGAAGGAATTGACGGAGGGCTAACGTTCCTACCTTTTAATATTCCCAGAACTCCCAACTAACCTCAGCAACCTGGTGCAAGAGGTAATGGGGTATAATGGAGCACGGGAACCAGAAGTGTAGAAATAAGGAAAAATTACACCACCTTTTCAAATACCAGTTAGCAGATCCGGCCATCGCTAGTCAATTTCCCGTCAACCTTCCCAAAAATCAAGCATTTGGGGAAAATAAAATTTTTGTAATACGTTAAGTTTTCTCACCGATCTGTCTGATGGTTTAGTCTTGATAACTACTTCCTGGTATTTTTTTTTAAATGGGCTTTATCATCACGAACTGAATACCAGTTCATTGGTAATTATTGTTAGTATACTTGACACCTTCCAAATTGGGAAGGTACTGGGCTGTTGTGTCTTTGAACAATATGTACATTTTGCAGCACACAAATTTATACAACCCAATTTGCATTGGTGTGTTAATCTTATGAAAATGTAGAAGCACTGAAAGATTTATATCAGAGTGTTTTAGATCTTTATAGAAAACGAATGTACAGCATTACATACAAAAGAGAAACATTAGCCAAAATTGATCCAGTATAGTACCAAAACATAAGAGCTACTGAAAAAATAAACAACCAGTCTTCAGTTATTCATAATCAGCACCTTCATTAAGATAACAGACAATGAAAAACCACCTTCTGCCAGTGATAAATTTCTAACTCGTAATCAAAGAAAGCAAATTAATAATAAGTTGATTTAAAAATAATCAAAATTGACTCCAGAAATAGACCTACAAAAATTAAAAGAAATTAAATTACTGATAAGTTGGTTAAAAATGAATCAAAACTGACTCTAGAAACAGACCTCCAAAAATTATAGAAACCAAATTCCTGATAAGTTGATTTAAAAATAATCAAAATTGACTCCAAAAATAGACCTATAAAAATTAAATAAATCAAATTACTGATAAATTGATTTAAAAATAATCAAAATTGACTCCAGAAATAGACCTATAAAAATTAAAGAAATTATATTACTGATAAGTTGGTCTAAAAATAATCAATACTGACTAAGAAAAAATAGACCTGCCATCTGAATAGGAGGCAAAAGTGAGATTCAGGTTTGGCTTATCATCCATATTTTTGACATTCCTTAACGGGAAGATCCAAAAGCTTTCTGACCTAATCTAACCGCGGAGTAAATCCTCCGGAGGGGGGCCAGATATTACAAGAGAAAGTCCACACACACACATTCACGAACACCTCCTTAGTCAATAAACCTTTCTCTGCAACGTGAGACAACAAACAGAGGAGGAGGAGGAGGAGGAGGAGGAGGAGGAGGAGGAGGAGGAGGAGGAGGAGGAGGAAAAGACTCTCCCTAAATCCGTTCGGATCCTTTAATAACCCCCTATTCTTCGCTGAAACCCTTTTACAGAATCCCCACAACAAAAGAATCTCGAGACCAACAACGTCTATAGTAACACCTGTTTTCGTGGCGATCGCTATCACGAGGTCCATTCGCGAGAGTAGAAAGATCTTAAATCGGGGGGGAGAGAGAGAGAGAGAGAGAGAGAGAGAGAGAGAGAGAGAGAGAGAGAGAGAGAGAGAGAGAGAGATTTCTCTTTAAGGAGGCATTAATGTGTTTGGGTATTTAAACTTCATATAGTTTAACTTTCATTCCACTGTTTTAAACTGTAAACTGTAGAGAGAGAGAGGAGAGAAGAGAGAGAGAGAGAGAGAGAGAGAGATTTCTCAGCATTAATGTGTTTGGGTATTTAAACTTCATAGTTTAACTTTCACTCCACTGTTTAATAAACTGAGAGAGAGACAACAGAGAGAGAGAGAGAGAGAGAGAGAGAGAGAGAGAGAGAGAGCGAGTTTTCCTCTTCAAAAAGACATTAAAATTTTGGGTCATTTCATTTTCTAATTTTTTTAACTGTCATTTCACCTCACACATAGTTACTGTTCAATTAATCGTTGGACACTTTGAAACATTATTAAATGAGAGAGAGAGAGAGAGAGAGAGAGAGAGAGAGAGAGAGAGAGAGAGAGAGAGAGAGAGAGAGAGAGAGAAACCACATATTCCCTTATGGATGTATAGTGTAATGATGCTTTGTTCTCGAAGCCCCTTTAATATTCTTTGGCTTTCTTTTTTTTTTTTTAAGGATCAAAGGATTTTTAACGTACACTTCGTTCTTTGTCTCTGTATGGGAAGGAGATTGTTCCCGAAAAGGGAATCGCTTTCGGGAAATAAAGAAATGGGGTTTTCACGTTTCTGCATTTACATTCGCTTTCATAGATGTGTTCTCGTGAAAGTGAAATGTTTTTTGAAGAGTGCCAACTACACAGTACTTCCTGCTCCTTTGGGAAAGGGTCCATTACACAAAAAATGACTAAAAATGCATTCGAATTCAGCATGTGGAGAAAATGAAGCCAATCTTTAGGAAGAGATATAATCAAGTAGCATCTCTGACAAAGGCAACATATAAAACATATTTAACAAAAAGTAGAAGAAAATGGACAATTTTGGTGCAGTGAGGGCCACCCGAAAGCAAGATCTAATGTGAAACAGAAACAACAGTTAAGAGTACACCTGTATCTTATAGTCAGCAAACAACAGTTACCTAATAGAAGACACGTTCACCGTCCTCCATACAAAGATTACGGCAAATATATTTGGGGGAGAGAGTGGCAGATCGTTTACTAATGGGTTTCAGAAATCAAGACAATGTCAGAAGAAATTGCAATAAAACAGAATGAAAACAATAGCTCATAATTCTCTTATTTATCAAATACAGGGCTTTCATTTATGTGGGTAGTGGGCCTTTTAATTTCTGTAAAAGAAAACTGTTGTGCCGGCTTTGTCTGTCCGTCAGAACTTTTTCTGCCCTCATTTTTTCTGGCTACAAATCGGTATGTTGGTCATCCTCCCTCCCATCATCAAACATACCAAATTGCAGCCCTCTGGCCTCAGTAGTTTTTATTTTATTTAAGGTTAAAGTTAGCCATACTCGTGCTTCTGGCAGCGCTATCTAAGGATAGGCCACCACCCGGCCGTGTTAAAGTTTCATGGGCCGCGGCTGATACAGAATTATATCGAGACCAACGAAAGATAGATCTATTTTCGGTGGCCTTGATGATACGCTGTAGCGGCTGTACAGAAGAAACTTTGGTGAATTTTTTACTTGTTTACAGTCAAGGTTCATCTTCTCACAAAAGGGACTGAACTTATTCTTTTACTCCTTTTTCTGTCTAATCATAATATACTTTATTAACTGTTAAAATTATTGAACAATTTTATGACAACTGACATTCATAAAATCATTAACTTTTCATAAATCTTAATTAGCTTTAAGAATTGTGTTTTTCTGATTTTTATCAAGAAAATTCGACGGGGAAATGTGTCTTAAACTGCGCATGATCAAGAAATACTTAATATCGTAAATGCTTTGATACTGTAGTTCCTAGTTATGCAACAGATGCAATTGCCAATTGCACCATTCAAAAACAATAACCATCAAATGCAAAAGACACCTAAGAAGAGAGAGAGAGAGAGAGAGAGAGAGAGAGAGAGAGAGAGAGAGAGAGAGAGCCTTTCTTCCACGACTTGACTTACGGCGCGACCAGGGCCTGGCACAAAGTTGACAAACTCGCACGAGCGCGCGCACGCGAATGAAAAAGTCGGCCGAGCTGCATTTCCCCTTCAACACCAACGAACCCCTCCACCCCCAACCCCCTTCCCCACTAAACCCCCCAACATCTTTCACTCCCCCAAGGCTGAGTTGCTGATACGATATCCGGGGTTCTTCTGAGGTCAAATTGCCTGAGATTGAGTCAAGCTGGAATTACCAACCCGACCCAGAGACGGCAACGAACACTCCACAGGAACTGTTAATTGACCAGTTTGCTGCGGAGCCAGTCGCATAAATTTAACATTTCCCAACAGCTAATGTAGCAATAATTATCGTTATTAACATTGCAGGGCAGAAAAGACTTCCTCGTATAATCCCGCCCTCGCGGAGGTAACAGGAGCAAACGTTGGTATCCCTGATTTGGGCCTTGCAGGCATAAGGGAGCGTTCCGTGCATCGCTGAAGAAAGGAAATCTCATTTGTGGGTAATATGTTAGGCGACACCTGCCTTACAAAAGGCAGGAAGCGATGACTGAACTTTCGCAAGAGGTAAGAGAGAGAGAGAGAGAGAGAGAGAGAGAGAGAGAGAGAGAAGAGAGAGAGAGAGAGAGAGAGAATGAGGGAAAGAAAGGAGGAACGACGTGTCTGCTTTCATAATTTCGTTGGGGCATTACTGATGTGTACGTGTGTGTGTGTTTGTGTAAGTGTGTGTGTGCGTGTATGTACGTATATGAATAATTTCAAATCGGCCATGTGTGCTATGCCTAATGTTTGTATTTACTAAAATGTAAACAGAGCATTATTTGTATATTTTATTGTACTTTTTATGCAAAATTGACTGTAAATAGGTCAAAATTAGTAATTCTGATATCATGATTGTACAAAGAAAACTCTAGGTCCTCAAGCCACAAACACAAATACACACACGCACACACACACACACACACAAGCAAACATATTCGGTGTTTGTAATCACGTGATGTGCGTACAGTATTTGGATTTTTGGCTCTTGCTTTACATGCCATTACTGTCGGATTTGTACTTATTTTATTTTCGAAAATGAGATTGTATATGTTTCATGTATAAAATCATTCATCATAAAAAAGAGAATGTGTGAATGTGTGTGTGCGTGCGTGCGTGTGTAACGATAGTTTCCTTCGCATTAGATGAACATACCAAAGAACTTACTTTGTATAACTCTACGGAAGAAGCTACTTAGATTTCAAATGGTTACCATCGTCCACCCACTTAGATCTTTCAAATGATTAAATATTAAAATACGCACTTCCGTATACATCACATATTAAAGTCTATTAAAATGGTAGAAAAAATTCCACAGAATACAATAAATACTTATCTCCGGAAAAGGCGAAGGCACGTTTTTAATGGAAAATCTCTTCACGCAGTGATTCTACATGATTTCACTCTATCTTTGCCTCAAATACCTTTATTGAGTTATTGTTTTATACGACATGCAAGACTTCCAAACATGATTCTCGGAATTACAGGCTATGGTTGAGGGAGTATTTATGGAGCTATCAAATCAATTTTACATTCGCGCTTTGCTTGTGAGTTCCAGTGAGGAATATCTTCATTTCAGTCGGAAATTTAGCTTTCACCCAACGCATGAACTATTTGGCATGAGTATAAACATCTGCATATTTTTTTTTAATATTCTGTCTATGTGTGTGTTTACATTTATCTAAGACGCTGCAGAGAATATCCAGCACTTTAAATCACTCATCCGAGTTTGTGTATATTTCCTGCTTTGGAGAAAGTATACACGAGCAAAATACTTCATCAAAATAAGATTTCATTTGCCATAAACGCTGCTGTTTACTTTCCCTTTGTGCAAGTGCGCTGTTTATTGATACCAAATAGGAATGGTCGCTGGAATGGCTCATAAATAAACCTTATCGGGGATTCTAATCACACCTAATACTGGATTATGATTGGCTGGCATGCGTTTGAAAAATATTTTCAAAAATCCTGATTTTCAATTGACGCGTCAGCAACACGCATCGCTTCGAAATATCTACATTTTTCCATTCCATTCGATAACCTCATTGTATGATAAACAGTTCGACAACAGACGATCTCTCCATTATGTTGGGCCGCATTTGCTTATTCAGTTACCACATCAAATAAGTCGACTACACCCTGTAATCATGGCGTCCACCTAGACACCTCATCGCAACTCATCCTTCCCCCTTCCATTTTTTTTTTTCTCTCATTCTTTTTCTTCTGGTCTCGCCATTATCACGTTCTGCTTCACCTTGAGCCTTCTTCTTTTCTTCTTCTTCTTCTTCTTCTTCTTCTTCTTCTTCTCAGGAATTCACTTCGATGGCTTCATAAAACGTGACCTCTTACGTTCTTACATTCACTCTGATTATTCAGTGAATAAGCTGATCCCCTATCAATAAGGTGGTGTGAAGAGAACGCAACCACCATCCCTTCCTTGGTTAATGAAAGTTGCTGCTCTCCAGAACTCTTTCCTTATTCCAGTCCAACACTGACTGACACGGACCCCCGCAACAAAGAGGTGTCTGTCAACATGAAGCAAAAATGCGAGGAGAAGTAAAGAAAAAAAAAATATTCCTTCTGTAAACGTGGGGACGGACACGGCTTAAAGTAATTGTGTAAAGTAATTGTAAAGTTTCGACACATGATAAGTTAATCCCGCGAAAGTAGCTGCCCGTATGAAGTCCCAACAATGGGGTGTTTCAGCACGTCACCTTAAAATGAAGAGAGAGGCAGGAGATTACTCTTTCTTCGGAATCTCGAAGACGCTACTTTATTAGCGGGTTGTGTCTGAGTCTTGTAAGCAGCGAAAGGCGCTGAGTTTCCCGTTTTCTTTCAAATTTAGATTCTCGAAAGAATTTCCAGGCCACGATTAAAATTCTGGCACAGTTGTTTGCCCCTACGTAACATTTCTCAGTCATTAATGTCGCAATCTTTTGCTAGTTTCGTACGGCGACCCTGGTCGCTAAAAGAGTGGAGTTAATCATCTGATACCTGAAAGCTGGCGGAATAAGACCATCAAGAAATACCGGCTATAAGGCTCTAAATTCCACCTCCTTAACCTGATTTGCGACCTTAAACGCCCGACCGTTACAAAACCGTAATCACAATAAATGTCGAGGCTCGTAAAGCCGAATATTCCTATAATTTCGCCGCAAATATCACCGCTATTGTGTTGGAGCCGAGGTGATGACAAGACCGACCTCAGTGAATATTTTTTTTTTTCATCGCCGCAAATTTACTCCTAATCGTCCTATCATAATAGGCGGGGGATGACACTGCAGTTCATATTCACCTAAATTGCCAGTGTTTGTCTGTTTCAGTTTGTAAAATCGCATATTGAACATCACTTCATGTCTTGACATTGCATCACAATGATACCTGAATGGAGAACTGGGTAAGTGGAACTCTTGCGCACACATTCACGGACTTGTTATTAATTCAGTAGTGAACACGCTTGATATGCATAGTCATATATATATATATATATATATATATATATATATATATATATATATATATATATATATATATATATATATATTATTAAAGTGTGTGTATGTGTTTGTATGTGTGTGTGTTTGTATATACATATATATATATATATATATATATATATATATATATATATATATACATGTATTATATATTCATATGTATAAAGAGTGTGTGTGTATGTGTGTGTGTGTGTGTTTGTATATTCATACATATATATATATATATATATATATATATATATATATATATATATATATATATATATATATATATATTTTTATATATATATAAGTATTTATATTCATAGAGAGTATTCTTGAGAGTGAGAGAGAGAGAGAGAGAGAGAGAGAGAGAGAGAGAGAGAGAGAGAGAGAGAGAGAGAGAGAAACTACTGGTTAAATATAGATGTGTACAACAATGTAACTGCAGCAGCTACTCACAAAGTACTCTAACTTTGATTCCTCAGATACGTTTTCCAGTATATCCAAAAATTATTCGAAATCGAAAAGTTAAGAGGCCACTTCGGGCCTCTCTCTCTCTTCATATATATATATATATATATATATATATATATATATATATATATATATATATATATATATATATATATATATGTGTGTGTGTGTGTGTGTGTGTGTGTGTGTGTGTGTGTGTGTGTGTGTGTGTGTGTGTTCATGACGCTCACCTCGCAAATGAGGGAACGCTTGTTCTATTCCTTGGGAAGTCAGAACGGTACGGCGACACTGCTAATACCTATTGGTACTGTATTTGCCTTAACTATGGATTTTGCACCTGATAATTATTCGATTATAATGGGTTACAGCCAGGGTGGAAAAAGATCAGGTGACAACAGTTTTTTCCCAAAAACTAATTTTTATCAAAAGGATAATATGTTACGGAGCCACACACACACACACACACACACACACACACACAAGCATACACTCACACACTCTCACACACACATATATATACACACACATATATATATTTGTGTGTGTGTGCGTATAGAGAGAGAGAGAGAGAGAGAGAGAGAGAGAGAGAGAGAGAGAGAGAGAGAGAGAGAGAGAGGCATATTGGATATAACGATTACTGTATTGAAAACACCCTGCCAAAGTCAAAAATAGCTTTGTTTATGTAAGAATTTGCTAGGCGCGTCGCAGTATATTATTTTCATTTACAATTTTGTGCTTGTCACATAGTGGATCTTTGAAATGGGAATTTTGGCCAGTTTTTCACCCTTATGGTAAATTATAATATCATCGTAATTACCATGAAATAATTAACTGAAACAAATGAGTTACATTCTAATGTCTCTCGGTGTTCCTCTTCAGAATACACTGAAATGATAGTTGAAAAATGTAGTATGAAATAATCAAAGAAGCTGGACAGCTTAGTAAGAAGCAAAGTAGCCGTGACTGAAGGGACGATGGAATGAAACTTGACCGTCACCACTGGTGCACCATGCAAGGTAAGTTGTAAGTGGCGCCCGTCTAAGGCAATGAGTAAATTTAAAACATACCAATAAGTTTAGTTGGTTTGTTGGTTTATGTTCGGCTGTTTAATGCAAGCACAAGTCTTTGCCTAAGTATGATGAAACCTCAAGGGTATAAAGAGTTCTCCTATGGACCTTTGGACTTTGACCAACCAACATAGACTCTGTAAAGTAAGTGTTTCATTCATTTCAATTTTGTAGACTCGAAAAAGGGTCTTGTGAGTATCGTTCATACAGTGCTTCAAAAGATTGTTAGTGTTCCAATGGAGTTGCTTGAGGGAGCAATTTCTTGGATGAAGATTATTGAGCTTTTCGGGGTCAAGCCCGACGTTCTCAGAGGAGGCCAACAATGACGTGACAAATAAAGTTAAGGAAAAAAGAAATAAGGATATATTGGCAAGATGGCTTGTATTGGCAGTTGACAGTGATGATGGTATCAGGAGTTTGGAGGATTATGGAATTTATTGGAATTCTGTAGTATAAGAAAGAAGAACAGACTAATTACCCATATGTGTGCTACCGTCAATATTATTTGTTGACAACGCATGGTAAAATTAAAGAAGATTAACAGCCATTTGGGAAGAAAATATAATGGAACGAATGAAAAAACAAAATATGCAGCAAGGGACAAAGGGTAGCTGCAAACAGCCTCTTGTACCGTCCACAGTGTGTAGGCAACACCCTATAAGGCATAGGTTTGGGAGTGCAGAGGCAGGCCTATAGATAAGTAAGCACTTGTATTAAATCCAAACATCATGAGTAAAGGTAAATCGGTTGAATAGAATGTAAGATATGTATCCTCATTTAAAAAAAAATATTTTCCATTTTGTCGAGGTCGAAAATTGGCTGAAACTCAGGTAAACATTTCTGTGAAGCTTGTGTTGGAAATCACTTGCAAACCCAGAGTGTACGAATACCCTCAAAAAAACTCTCTTAAATCTTGTTTTTCAGTATTTAGGGCAGCGGTTCTTAACCTGTGGGTCATGGGGTCGTTTGGGGTTTCTCAGGGGGTCACAAAGGGTTCGGGAGAATATGATTTATTTTCATATATTTGGATTAGCCAGCTGGGCTTTTACCAATTTGATAAGTGCAACTTGTTACCTCCCCCCTGAGGTTTTTGTTCGTAGCATTTCAATAAATCATGGTCTCTTCCTATCATTTTGTTTCATCTTAACTTTTCACAAGGTTCACCATTTCAAAATTTATTATAGGGGTTACGGTAATATCCTGAAGAGTCTCGGTGGTCATAGGACGAAAAAGGCTAAGAACCTTCCAGTCTTAAACTGGAAGTCTGATCCAGACTCGGGTTTCTCCATTACCTTGACCACAAAGATCTAATGGACAGATGTTTTTAGGTATAATTTAACCTCTGATTTCATTGTCCATATTTAATAACTTCATATTTAATAATTATGTACTAAATCTGATCCAGTGTACAATACTATTTAAAGATTTATGCATGCGGTGGATAGTCAGAAGTAAATTCAGATTCTAATAGTTAATGTTTAGTATTTAATAATTTGTCATATTCCTGTTTGGCTAAGAAGCTAGTTGTATGCTTCTACGTTTTACAAATAGGATGCAAATGTTTAAATTTTTTCTGTTATCTATCACCACTAGCTTAAGATTTACAAACTTTATTGTTGATTAAGTTTCGTAAATGTGGTTAAACAACAAGCAGCTATTGATGCTGGGATCACTATAAAACTTTAAGATATAGTGATATCGCTAGAAATGACATAGTTATTTCTTAATTGCCTGCCAAAGAAAAAGAATGAATGTTTTCTCTGTGAAAGTAATTACACAGAGCATGACTGGTTGGTTCACTAAAAGTAATTATTAACAGGCTAAATACAGTCCTTATCTGACAGTATGGTGAACTATTTTATTCATTCATATAGTACTATATTGGTAATATTAATTGGGGTTCCTTCTGCGCTTTCATTTAAATTATTGAATGCAAGAAGTGGCTGATTAGGAAATAAATTACTTAAGCATCTGTCGGTACAAACATTTGGTTAACAAAGAATTCCCTTTACGCTTCTTGATTAGGAAATAAATTACTTAAACATCTGTCGGTACAAGCATTTGGTTAACTAAAAATTCCCCTTACGCTTCTTGATTAGAAAATAAATTACTTAAACATCTGTCGGTACAAGCATTTGGTTAACTAAAACTTCCCCTTACGCGTCTTCATTAGGAAATAAATTACTTAAACATCTGTCGGTACAAACATTTGGTTAACTAAGAATTCCCCTTACGCTTCTTGATTAGAAAATAAATTACTTGAACATCTGTCGGTACAAACATTTGGCTAACTAAAAACATCTACCGGTACAAACATTTGGTTACCTAATCTATCTGTCACCGCTGTAAGACTTCCCCTTACTCTTCCTTTCGCCAATTCATTTTAATTGAACGAATGACTGGCCAATAAATGACTTATTTAACTATCATACCCACTCTCTAATTCATTTACCCATTACAGCTTCGAGAATTCCCCTTTAAGACCCTTCCCCCAAATTCGTTTTAATCACTGGACGAGACGAAGCGTGTGTATGTGTGTGTAAGTGTGTGTGTGTGTGTGTGAGTGAGAAAGTCTGTATGTGTGTGTGTTTTTTTTTTTACTACAAGGTCGCGTAAAATGAAGCGATTCGCGTTGCGTACGCGTCGCTCCTAAACCACCTCCGCATTGCCTATTATATTCGGGACAATATTACTGCACACATAATGAGGGCGGCGCGCATGCGTTAAATTAGGTGATATTAACAATTAGCGTCGGTGAGACTTGTTATGATTCAAGATAGAATGGACGTCGGGAGGGCGCTAAATTTGATGGGAATTTACGACTGCCGCGAGTTTTCATATTATACTCTTCGAGGAAGGTGGATTATGCGCCGCAGTTGTCCCTTGGCGTAAATTGAATAGTTCTGGGCAGATTGTGTTTTTAATATGATTGTTATGAATGGGACGTTTTTCTGTTGTGTTTGCATTAACGAAGAATGATAATTGAGAGAGAGAGAGAGAGAGAGAGAGGACAAGAGAGAGAGAGAGAGAGAGAGAGAGAGAGATATTCACAATGTGTGTGTGTGTGTGTGTGTGTGTGTGTCTAAAAGAATTATATTTATATATATATATATATATATATATATATATATATATATTCATCATATATATATCTCTCTATCTATCTCTCTCTCTCTCTCTTTGTCTGCCTGCTTCTTCATAATTATCAAATTCGTTAATGCACCTATGATGTGTATATATATATATATATATATATATATATATATATATATATATATATATATATATATATATATGTATAAAACAATATATATATAAACACATATATAATATAAACACATATTCCTCTCTCTCTCTCTCTCTCTCTCTCTCTCTCTCTCTCTCTCATACCTATGTAGAGTGTATATTAATCGATGAGATGTCGAAAATACCTTCGAGAGTAATGAGTTATATTTATGCATAAAAAGGTCGAAATTGAGCTTAAGCAATTCGACTCCAGACGAAGGTTAAACAAACGACTAGTCACAGTGTTACCAATGGAGGAAAAAGAAAAAACTGTCATTTTACAGAGTGGAAGTAATTCCTTGAAGAAAACTTTACTCGTTTACTGTAATTGACTGATAATATTTCAGCGACTACAATAACTGCTGATTGCATACTGTTCAGGGGTGAATAATATTAGGTTTGGATAATATACGGAGCACTGACTGGAGATTAAGGTCAAGTGTGTTTCGATTCGGATTTATGCTTTGGATTTTTTTTAGAGACAAACCCAATGACACTGAAAATTGATACAATACAATACAATTGGGATGCAATGTGGAAGACCACGACATGTGAATCAAGTCGAGAGAAGATTCATAGTAAAGAGAATTCCGTTGGGAAGTTATGCAAGATCATTTATGTTATAGAAAAATCAATACGTTAAAAAAAATACAACTCTCACGTATTATTATTACATTATTATTATTATTATACGTATTATTATTATTATTATTATTATTATTATTATTATTATTATTATTATTACTTTAAATATTATAATGTTGAATATTACTATTACTTGAATAACTACATTCGGAAATTGAAAATGGGAGGTCAGAAAAAAACCACTTTTCTGCCTTGAGCTGGGCCGCAAAAATATCAGGCAATTGGGGTTGCATAAGACGAGTTAAAATCTCTATTTTTCAGACGAAATGTTCCAAAAATGACGACAAACAGCTTAGAAGGTAAATTATGTACAGGCAGGTAATAGATGAAATAAGTGGATGTGCTTAAAACATGCACATTGTTGGGCTGGAGCGGTAAAACAGTAGAAAAATGCCCGGAATAATAGAGCATCTTTTATCTGTCAGAGGCTACTGAGTTTAATGATGTTGATGATTGAAATATTGGAAGTGAGTCGAAGTACTCATACACCTACATACACCTACATACACACATACACACAGACCTCGTATATATGTATATACAGATATATATATATAAATATATATATACATACATATATATATGTGTGTGTGTGTGTGTATGTGTGTGTGTGAGTGTTTGTGTGCGTGTGTGAGTGTGTGTTGCACGGAAGGAGAGAAGGGCCTGGAGACGCTGGAAAGATAAAGTAAGAGTTGTGTATTAAAGGGGGTTGAACGTATTGCTGATGGGTCATCTTTGTATGGTATATATGAAACAGCTAATGTTGCGAAAGCTTTTCTGTTCAGGAACTTCTCATAATATATATATATATATATATATATATATATATATATATATATATATATATAGTATATATATATATATTATATATATATATATATATATATATATATATATATATATGTATATATATATATATATATATATATATATATATATAAATATATATATATATATATATATATATATATATATATATATATATATATATATATATATATATATACTCATGTTCCAGAAAATCTACTGGTTCGGACGTTCGAACCACCAATGAAAGGACCTAGATTCGATTCCCGTTCGACCCGGAATTCTTTTAGCAAGTTCCTTGAGATTCCTAAGGTGGCGATGTCTGGAGTGCCTAAATGTGGCTTCGAATTGTGGCCTCACGCCCCTTACGCAAACGATCTGGTACCCTCTGAATTCTGTTTCCCAAAATCCAAACCCCCTATTACAAGATCAGTTAATAAGACGTCCTTACGTAGACTAGTATTCGGAGGACTAGAATGCAACTTTTAGTTTTCTGAAAAGAAAACTATTGTGCCGGCTTTGCCCGTGAGTCCGCACTTTTTTCTGTTCGCATTTTTTTCAGTCCGCCTCAGATTTTAAGGGCTGCAAATTGGTATGTTGATCATCCACCCTCCACACATCAAACATACCAAATTGCCACCCTCTTGCCTCAGTAGTTTTTATTTTATTTAAGGTTAAAGTTAGTCATAATCGTGCTTCTGGCAACGCAAGAACACAGGCCATCACGGTCGGCTGAGAGTTTCATGGGCCGCGGATAGCATTATACCGAGACCACCTAAAGATAAATCTATTTTCGGTAGCCTTGATTATGCGCTGTGCAGAAAACTCGATTGCGCCGAAGAAACTTCGGCGCATTTTCTACTTATTTCCTTGAATGTTGGATCAGTTACTTTGGTGTTATAGGATGTTATATTTAAAAAATCATGCAAGAACCCTTAACTCTTGTAACACATTCTGAATGAAGTTGAGATTTTCATGATACCTTTGTAACCTCAGTCATCATTCTATGTATGTGTGTGTGTGTGTGTGGTTTACTTAATATGTTTCATGCATATATGGCTACTAAGTTTCTCCTTAGACGATTTAGCACAAAAATCCTTAGCATTGATTGAATTGAATATAAAATTTCGGCCAAAGGCCAAGCACGGGGACCTATGAGGTCATTCAAAGGCTGAAACGGGAACTGACACAGCAAAGCGGAAAGGTGTAACAGGAGGAAAACCTCGCAGTTGTACTATGAATGATTTTTGGAGAGGGTGGAAAGTAAGATGGAAGAAAGAGAATGTGTAAGGAGGTACAGTAAAAGGAGTTCAGGAAAACGGAAATGGTTGAAACTTGATTTTAGTAATAGTAGTAAAATAAATTAAATAAAATTTGATGAAAACAGGCTTACTTTCAGTTAAGGTAAGTGTATTTCTGGTTTTAATGGTTTATCGAAAATTCCGTTGTGTATGTGCAACAAAAGAAACATTGGAAAAGGCGCCCAGCAAAAAAAAAAAAAAAAATATGGAAACTGATCTTCCAAAAATTTTCATTAGTTACATTTTAATTTTCAGTGAAAAAGATAGCTAATGATGCAAAAATGAAACAAACCAAAGTGCCGAGGAGCGCAATACTGTCCAGTAAAAACTCAACCATAAACATAATCAAATGTTATATAGAGTTAGTTCTTAGTTATTTGTTCTGTCATCTTCTGACTCAAGCCTAACTGTATATATAATGAAGCTTGAAGAAATATGCTCTCAAGAATTTTAATGGATCCCGAATAAGGAGTTAAGAAAAAAATTCCTTTGACAAATGCAAACGAGACCTTCTGGTTTAGCAAATCAAAATGCGACAGGTGAGAACACAGGGTCGGTACTTAACTCTTAACAACCATTCAACATGTAAATTGACCTGATACAAATTGCTGTCTAATCTAGAAACAGCGTCGCAAGGAATTAAATATATATCAGTTGAGTATTACATTTCCTACATCACTGGTCCTCCAATCAGGGAAGTTAAACAACACTGAATGTGAGCAGTACTTGGATGGGTAACTATCAGTGCATGCCAGGCGTATTAGCTTCGATCACTTTGTGCGGGCGAGCAACAGACCATATGTGTCTACTGTGATGGGAAGGAGAATGAGTGAATGATTAGTAAGTTATATAGGGGAGAAACAATACTATCATGATTATAACGAGGTACTTTAAATCTTAAGATACGATGTATGTGGAGCTGAACGTAATTTAGAAAAGAAATTTCTAAATATTTCTAAGTGTTTACGAAGAAGAAATGGCAGTTACAAAGACTACTTGAATCCTCCCATATATAAGTGTGGTTCACATGTTCACGCCAAGTCATTGCACCATCCTTTAAGAGGTAATTATGTATATATATATATATATATATATATATATATATATATATATATATATATATATATATATATATATATATATACGATTCACAGAATAACTATCACAAGTTATTTGGAAGTCGAGCAGGTATCAGGTAACGTGTTTCTTCGTTCTTTCGTTCAAAAAAATAAGCCATTTTCAGATGGTCCAGGGATCACACTGACTATAAATATGGTTTCCGTGTACATTCTCGCATGGTAATATCAAGACGTGATAACAACTAGATATTTAAATGGTACTTTACGGCTACAGTTCTCTACTTTTATTAAAACATTTTGTAAACTGACAGGGGTGGCAAGGGTTATTTTCCAAGAACAGCCATTTTCTGAGAAATATGAACCCGAATAAGAGGTTTTGAAAGAAGAGGCATAAATATGAATGTGATGCAACCAAGAAACGCCACGTATGTTGATGGTGATGAAACTGTTGATTTAAATACATGATATTACAACGCATATTAGGTATATCAGGCAAGTGAATTAAGTTAAGTATGCTCGAGGAAAATTATTCGCTAATGTCTTGCTTTCATAGCTCGGAAAAAAAACTGATCATGAACTGACTGATATAAATTTTGATAATTCAGGATCAATAAAACTTTTATCTTTTACGCAACAAAATTTGAGATGGAATAAACTAATAATTCTATTGCCTTCTTAAAAGGTTGAGAGAGAGAGAGAGAGAGAGAGAGAGAGAGATTTACAAGATGAGGTAATTTATCTCTAGTTACTAGACAAAGACTTTAACTAATATCTAAACTTAAACTAAGTTAACGGCTATTTCAAAACCTAATGAAACGAAAGATAGGCAGGAGTATTAACTTAGCGAGGGACCGAGAAATTAAGAATGGAGAAATGTCATATTTGAGAAGAATTAAAATATTAAGTAAAGTTTTTCTAATTCTGCTTTTCTCGATTCTGAAGTTACAAACCCCCAGTATTTGCAAAATTAGAATTCGATCTGGAGAGAGAAAAGATCTATTGTTTTATTTCCAATTTACATTCAATATTTTTAATTGACTTCACTTTGATATAAGTTATCATCAGTTCGTTTGAAGTTTCCCCGTGTTTACTTTTCCCGAATCCTGTTATCTGGAAAAATATAACTTCAATTTACAAAAGTTTATTTAGGAAATAGCTAATCCATAAATATTTGGGAAATGAAATTTCCGCGGTAAATATTTTACGTGTATATATATACACATACATACACACATACACACACATATAATATTTACATATATAAATATATATACACCTATATATTTATATATATGTTATATATATATATATTTTATATATATATATATATATATATATATATATATTATATATATATGTATATATATATGTATACATATATATATATATATATATGTATATATATATATATATATATATATATATACCATATATATTATATTTATATATGTATATATATATATATTATATTATATATATATATATATATATATATATATAAATATATATATAATATATATCTATATGTATATATATTTATATATATGTATGCATGTATGTATGTTTGTATGTAAGTAGGTATGTATATATGAATATATATTTTAGAATTCATCTTGTTTACAAAGAATGAAGCTTAATAGATAAATATACGAATATGTATTCAGCCGATCATCTGTAGATAAAACCGACGAACAAGAGATGGTGGAATGAATACATGAGCTACTTATGATACGAACAGCATCATTCATGATTTAATTACATAGCATGAATTCATTTATCTATGTGTGAAAAGATGCTTGCTGATAAATGGAAATAAATAGATAGGTAATTACGACCATTATTGCTGAGAATCGCACTGAAGGTACAATTAAATTTCAGAAGAAGGAAAGGAGGAGAAAGATGAGAAGGAGAGGGAGTAGTAGAGGGAGGAGGAGCAGGAGGTGGATGAGAGGGAGGAGGAGGAGGAAGAGGAGGAGGAGAGGGAGTAGTAGAGGGAGGAGGAGCAGGAGGAGGATGAAAGGGAGGAGGGGGAGGAGGAGGAGGAGGAGAGGGGGAAGAGGATGAGGATGAGGAGGAGAAAGGGGAGGGAGGGAGGAATAGGGAGGAGGGGAGGAGGGGAGAGGGAGGAGAGGGGAGAAGGGAAGGGGAGGAGGGAGTGGAGGAGGAGGAATAGAGGGGAGGAGAGGGAGAGGGAGGAGAGGGAGAAGAGGGAGAAATAGAGGGAGGAGGAGGAGGAGGAGGAGGAGGAGGAGGAGGAGGAGGAGGAGGAGGTAAACAAAAGCTACTACAGCGAGAGGGAGATTAGCATCCTGCTCAATTTCAGTTATGACGTTGAGTTCCATATATCTTGGTTCGGGATCGGCGTTTGTATTGAGAGTCCTAAATGCAAAGGCTTTTAAGATAAGCCTTCGGCGGCAGTCCTTACGACGGGCGGGCGGGCGACAAGGAGAGGGCGGGCGGGTCGACTTGTACGTCTTCAGTCGGCGGCTAATGGACGTAGGCTAATATTATACAACTGGGGCTAAACATATATATACGAGGTACTTCCCACCACCTTCTAAAAGAAGATGTTATTATATCATGGGTTAATGGAGGAGATAAGCAAAGTGCTTATTATCGCGGAGGGGAAGCTAATAGCGTATTGGTCGGCCTGGGATTATTAACCAATCACGCGGCTAAATCAGTTCCTGAAGAAAAAAAAGAAAGTAGATAAAACTTCGTCTCAGTCTTTGATGTTTGTTTATGAACAGAAAGTGGAATATATATAGGAATGGCTGCAAGGAAAGCTACGGTGTGATTGGCCGCGTCAGATTAATCCACCAATCACGACGCGATACGATTTCGCCACGCCTTTCGTCTCTCGAGGTTTCTATGTGTGAAAGAAATGCACCTGTAAGTGGCAGCGAGATTCCTTTGTTAATGCATCAGTATTATTGACCTCGAAAAAGGTTCAGTCGCGTATCTTAATGACAAATCAGGCTTCTGGAGGGATATTCCCCCGTCCATTTGGTCCGCGTATCTGTTACTTTAAGAGGACAAAAGGGAACTGAAAAGGACTAGCATTTTATTTACAAATAATTTCGACGTCGTTTCAATCGCGAAACGTCTGTCACTTGTGTTTGCTCGTCCTCTTATTTTTTTTTCTATTATATTTTCTCTTCCAGTTAAATATTCATTAAACGAAAATCGACAATATAATTATAACTACTCCCGCACTAATTGTTGATCATTTACTATTTGTTTTCCGTTTAATATCTCGCTTTCCAAGTAGTTTAATAATAACCAACTTGCAATAGTTTTATAATTAATCTTATCAGCACAAAACATTCGCACAAACTTGGAGGCGCATAGGTTATACATATGCGCACGCATTATAGGAAGTATTTGACTTTCACTCACATTGCGTATTGTGTTCAGAATCATTAATCATTTTCGTAATCACGTGCATTCTTCAATTAGGCCTTCGGAGAAAAGAATATTTTA
>NC_089748.1:54338597-54348597 GCF_040412425.1 Macrobrachium rosenbergii
TTTAGAGAAAACTGATTCAGAGAATGGATGAATAGCAATCTCTCTCTCTCTCTCTCTCTCTCTCTCTCTCTCTCTCTCTCTCTCTCTCTCTTTCTTTATTGCAGATATAAACAAATTGCCTTAGTTTACACCTTTGGCTGTCTTACTGGGATATAACTTTTTTTTTTTTGCTTTTTGTCAGAATTTATGGAGTCATTATGACTTCGGATGACTTGGCAATAAAGTTATATACGACAGTTCTGCAATAAGGCACAATAACACTAATAAATTGTAATAAATTCACCCGTTCAATATGCAAAATTTTTCAGGCTGTTTAGGGCCAGGGGAGAATAATCTAAAAATAAAAGATCGATTGCTTAGGTGTACCCACAATGCTCTCTCTCTCTCTCTCTCTCTCTCTCTCTCTCTCTATATCTCTATATATATATATATATATATATATATATATATATATATATATATATATATGAATATATATATATATATGAACATATATAAATGTATATATATAATTTATATATGTGTATATATATATATATATATATATATATATATATATATATATATATATATATATATATGAGTATATATATATATATATATATATATATATATATATGCGTACATGTTATATTGTCATTAAACTTTGTAATTATCCCGTATATTTCACAAGAGCAAGACGTGACTGTGTCTTTCCATATACTGATATAGAATCTTCTATAGAGTATTGTCTATAATTAGGGGAACTGTCTTTCCGGGTGTGTATTACACCCAAGTGTACTTTTAGGTATCTGTCTCAACAGAAATACTTATATAAACAAACAATCTCGAAGTTGAATTAAGTTGAAAAAATCAAAAAGCTCCCGAAGTCTTGCACACCTTTCTAAATGACAGTTAATTGAACTGAATTGAAGTGAATTGATTCCTTTATTCCGGCTATAAGCCATATACATCAAATAAAATTTTTACATAAACATATCTTTACAAAAGATTTTACAGAGAATATTGCACAAATATTCATACCTTTATCAAGTATAATTTCACATTTATTAAAAACCCCTTTTTTTAAGTCTTAGTAAAACACATAATATAAAATAATTATCATAAACTAGGTATCTGATTGTTTACTTGTACGACCCACTAAAAATGACATGACTCCATTTAAAAAAAATTTTTTGACCCTATACAAAAAGTTCAATTAAACATTGCTTTAAGAAGACCATTATTTGTCTCACTTAGCCGAATGGACATCTACGTCTCAGTGGAATACAGTATTGTGTTAAGTGTCATCTTCACCTCATTTCGATCATTTATTGACGGGATTTAAATCGTTTGCTACTTCTCCCTTTTATCTTGCGTTTCCTTTTATATTATTTTAATACAGAATAAACTTTATTGTTAATTTACAATGCTTCTTTTAACTCATTTCTCACTGAAGACTAATTTTCATAAATCAATAAAATTTCATATGCGTATATATATACTGTATATATGACATTTTATTAATCAATATATATATATATATATATATATATATATATATATATATATATATATATATATATATTTATATATATATATATGATATATATATATATATATATTTTATTAATTGATATTTTATTAATTTTTATATATATATATATATATATATATATATATATATATATATATATATATATATATATATATATATATATATATAAAACATGCTATATATATATATATATATAAACCTGCTATGTATTTCTCTCGCATCGCCTTTTTCCCGAATTTTTCCGTCTATTTTCCGTTACGATCTTATATTACATGTGCTTAAATGTCTATTTTCCTATATAAAATGTTTGCTAAATCTAATATTATTTCGAAAATAACCGTCAAAATAATTTCTAAATCTTATTATTATAATTTCTATTTCTACGAATTTTAGCAACTATGTGAAGCATTTTCCTGATTACGCCTGTGTTTAAGAATTAATATACCAGCGCACCAAAGAGTTTTGTTTTTCCTGCAATATATTCCTTCTGTCTCCAGCACCAGAGATTGCGCTCTCTCTCTCTTTCTCTCTCTCTCTTACTGAACCTCTTCTTCTCCTCTCTTCTTTTACATTCCACCCCTCCCCCCCATGTTGTCTCCCCACAGCCCCCAAACTCCCTTACCTCCGCACCAAGCTCTCGCCATGCTCAGGTTTAGGCAGGTGGTTTATAGCGCATGCGCTGACGATTATAGCGATGATTATAGTGATGGTTATAGCGATGATTAAAGCCCACTTTCAACACATTAGTTGATGATTTGCAACACTTGATGGTATGGGGTGGGACACACACCGCCGGTCGTCGGTGCCTCTCTCTCTCTCTCTCTCTCTCTCTCTCTCTCTCTCTCTCTCTCTCTCTCGGAGCAAGAAGGTCTTATGCCACTCGCAGTTTATGACCGTGTGGTTAAAGGTTAGTTATGGGCATATAATCACTATGTATTGACGCCCCATGCATTTTCTATATCGGTTGATCTTAGTCAATTGGGAGTAAAGGAGTGGGGATGGGGTGGGTGAGGGAGGGAGGGAGGGAGAGGGAGAGAGGGAGTAAGGGAGGGAAGAATGGAAGGGGGGAGGGGGAAGGAGGCCACGAAAGAAGGGAGGACCAAGGAGGTGGACGAGGAAATAAATAGAATGAAGTGGTGAGAGGAGGAGCTGCAAGAGATGAGAGAGAGAGAGAGAGAGAGAGAGAGAGAGAGAGAGGAAGTATGTAGAGTTTGTAAAATGGAAAGGTTAGAGAGATAGGAAGTATGTAGGATTTGTAAAATGGAAAGGTTGGAGAGAGGAAGAGAGAGAGAGAGAGAGAGAGAGAGAGAGAGAGAGAGAGAGAGAGGAATAAATAAATGAAGAAAGTAAGGTAACAGAAAAGGAAAATAGAGGCTTATGCAACGACGAAAATAATTATAGAAAATAAAAGCAGAACATTGCAAAAGTAAGAATAAATCATCGTAAGGCAAATAAGCTCCATTTTCCAAAAAGAAAGCTCAAAAAAAAAATAATTATTACATACGTACAACAAATAATCATCTACAACATCGACGAGTAATAACCACAACCCCTCAAAAATGCTTTGTATTAGTCAACTTCATAATATAGAAACTTCTATACCAGCAAACTTCGCTAGCCTGAAAACTTCTATTTAACCTGACCCGTACCGCGAAGTTGCACTGAGAGATTTGGACCAATATCCTGCATTAACGAACCATAATACTTCTGGATTCTGAAGCGAGGTCTACTCTAACCCATTTTACCGCTTGGAAATTCGCTTTACCGGCGTATAACAACCGTAATGACTAAACGAGGCTAAGTTTCTCGTTTGTTTTGTCTCGTTGTTTATTTACTCCCCAGAAAGGAAGTTATCTCTACGCCTCAGTTTTCTAGGAAATGTTTGTCACGTTGGTGAAGACAAACACAAGTAAAAGAAAAAAAAATTGCGCCGAAGTTTCTTCGGCGCAATCGAGTTTTCTGTACAGCGTATAATCAAGGCCACCGAAAATAGAGCTACCTATCGGTGGTCTCGGTATAATGCTGTATGAGCCGCGGCCCATGAAACTTTTACCACTGCCCGGTGGTGGCCTATCCTATATCGTTGCCAGAAGCACGATTATGTCTAACTTTAACCTTAAATAAAATAAAAACTACTGAGGGTTGCAATTTGGTATGTTTGATGATCGGAGGGTGCGTGATCAACATACCAATTTGCAGCCCTCTAGCCTCAGTAGTTTTTGAGATCTGAGGGAGGACAGAAAAAGTGCGGACGGACAGACCAAGCCGGCACAACAGTTTTCTTTTGCAGAAAACTAAAAATGGAAAGTCTTTATAAGATTTTTAAAAGGAAATAGCAAGAATTAAGAAGGAATAGAGCCAATAGAACAGAAAGCAAAGAATTGAAACTTGCATCTAAATTCGTAAGAAAAGTTTCAAAAACCCAGCAAACAAATAAAGAATATTAAGACTGAAAAGTGCAAGAATCTATTAAAACTGATATCAGACTTTTCTAGCGGTATAAACAGAGTCACGCATGCGCTAAAGATGTTGAGATTTCAAGCATACGATAACAGAATGAGGGGCTGATCTTAGACCTTGAAATGGGTTCGTTGGGAACAGAGAAAGCAGAGTTTTCTTTTTTCTCTCCTTCTTTAAGTAGCAGGGACCAATTGGTACATGCACAGGTGAACGTTAATCAACCAAAGTCCGTAGAAACACGAGAAACAGAAATGGGAGATAAAAAAGAATGAGCATTAATCTTTGATGATTGCCTCATAAGGTGGGCTTTTTCACTGTCGATGAAATGACACATTTTCCTTCAGTCTCTTTACTCCTCTACATTAATTCGCCTAGCCTGTTTCTAAATTTAAATAGTTTATTTTCTGATTTATTTTCTTGAGATCGAGCTCAAGATCCAGATTCTCTTGACTGTGGTCTAGCTCTTCTTACATTGGGTGCATTCACTATGCCAGTTATATAAAATAAACTACATCCGCTTTTATTCGATCTCCCATAAGTTTTTCCGAATGATCCTTCGTCTATTCCTATTATAATGTGGACAATGTTGTTGATGCCGATGGTCAAAAGCTCGAGGGAGGCTGTGATACTACTTGATAGCGCCTTGCACCATTGCCTATATTTTTCTGACTTATAAATTTTTCATGGAGGCAGCATTTATAATATTTATATAAAAGATTGCAGCATCCGTTTGTAGAGTTGACGTTCATTATTTATTGGCATCTTCGCTCTGTTGATCATTGTTTTCACTTAAGGGCATTCTATTTTGTGAAGTTTAGCTTGCTAGCCCCTGGGTAATATTAGAGTTGATTAATAAATTGCTGATTATTTTTATAAATCAGACGGAGGATGGACATTATTCAGTAAACTGTTTATCAGAATATCAGCAAAAAAAGCAACTGTTTCACTGAACTGTTGGTATGGGGACCAAACACTGATATTACTATTTCTCTCGACTGGGAAGGTTTACCTGAGGAAAAATTCGCCCAATTAATACGCCAAAATACTATGTACAAGAGTTGTTTTGTTAACAATAATTCTCAGATTCTTAAAATCTAAATTACTAAGAGTTCGCAATCCATTCAAGAGATGAAGGTGCTTCACATTTTCAACTGTATCATCCATACCTGTTACAGAAGTTAAGAGAAAGGTGATTTTTCTTAAAAATAAGCTAAAATCTTGAACTGATGAGGAAACAAGATGGTCGAAATAGAACAAAATAATACAGATAAAAACTTATTCGTCGTTCCAACGTAATGATATATCCAACGAAATAAAAAGAAAAAAGACCTAAGGGAGAATGTAAGACTTGATTAATCTAAAAGCCTTGAAAATAATAAGACGAAAAAAAGAATAAACGATAACAGAAACTCCGACCGGAACTTCCGTTTCTAGGAGAAATCTCGACAGCAGCTTCAAACCAGGCTTATAACGCATCTAAGAAAGTCACATTAGCCCTTGCTAGTACTCGACAAGCCTGAGGAGTCTGGTCGCAGAGCCTAACTGAGAAAAATCCTAGCAAAAAAATACGATGACATCAGTAAATGCTTTATGAATCAATCATTTTCATTATATGAAAGTGATATACTCGTACAATGAAACAAGAACTACCACGGACTATCCCATGACTCACGAGATATGCGATTAAAGTCATGCACAAACACCATCCAAATGTTTTAACATTTAAAACGCTTAGCGAAAGGAATGCCCAAAACAAAGGAAAAAATAGCTGACAAAGAAACAAATTATATTTTTAAAGTAATCTGAAACCAAAGACAAAACCATTGAACGTCTCTCACTTCCATCCCTAAAAGAGTAGTTTTTGACGTAAGCAGAATGAGTCTTTGGACGAAAGGAAAACAAGCAACATAACAGTGGATTTTGCACAAACAGGGAAAATAGATTTATAGAACCATTAGAACTGATTTTACGGAAAACAGTTGAAGTCGGACACAAGGAAACGGGTCAGGCAGGAGAAGGAAGCTACAACAATTGCACAAAACGTATTGTCCAGCAAGCAGGAAACCAAACAAAATCCAGTTTAAAAGGTTTGGCACAGAAGAAGAAGAAGAAGAAGAAGAAGAAGAAGAAGAAGAAGAAGAAGAAGAAGAAGAAGAAGAAGAGATGGTCCTCCAACAAAAAAAAAAAAATTTTCTTGTTCTCAGTACAAGACAGTCATACTTCCCTTCAGCAAAGCATCAAAACTAGATTTCCGAAATGAGTAACTCGATTTCGAAAGTATTCTGCAGTAAAACAAAATTGAGTAAACGGCAAATTATCAATACCTTAGGTAAACAAGGTCTGGGTAACTTTATAACGCTTATTGGTGCAAGGCTAGTTAGGTAGGTGGAAGACTACCTCCGTCACACATATTATAGAGATCAGGTGCGTGTTCTACTTACACGTGAGTGCCAGTTGACACACGAGTGCCGCTTACAAGTGAATATCACTTTCATGAATTGCTACTTTGCATGTTGGTGTCTCTCTTGCATGTGAGTGTCATTTGCAAGCGAATATCACTTTCATTTAGTGCTACTGCACATTTATGTCTCTCTTGCACGTGAGTGCCACTTACAAATGAATATCACTTACATTTAGTGCTACTTTGCATGTTCATGTCTCTCTTGCACGTGAGTTCCACCTACAAATGAACATCATTTTCATTTAGTGTCACTGCATGCTCATGTCTCTCTTGCATGTGACAGCCGCTTACAAGTGAATGCCATATGCATGTGAGGCCCACATATTACATGTGAGCCCTGCTTGAATGGGAATCCCCAACTTGAACAACATTGCGGTCCCACTGAAATATGGGTGACCACGAAGCATTTCTCGTATCAGTAAAACTTTTATCTGGATCAGGTTGTAGAATAATGTGGTTTACCTTAAAACGAATTCCCTGAGTCTTTTTTACTTTATGGAAATTGTAATGGAGCTTACCAGCAAGAAACATGTAAAATGTACTTTATTTCTTGGTACTGAAGATCACACGCCAGAAGGTTAGCCACAACCTGATTCTAATATAAGATATTAGAGGTAAATTTGTGCTTCACTTTGAAAGCCCTTATTATAACACAAGACTATTATTTTTAATGATGAAAATAAGAATGAGAACGACGAAACTGATAAATTCAACAACAGTTCTGTCACTGGATAACAATTTTCCGAGTTCATCTCGTAGGTCACTTTCCGGAATAACTATAAGTCTACGCGTTATAAGAATATCACTTGGCCACGCCCACATCCACCCTACCCCACCCCACCACCCCAGCTTAACCCCCTCCCCTCTTCCACGATATTACTCATACGGCTGGCAGTTCTGTCCTTATCGTGAGCCGGACTCTATCCATCTCCGGATGGGTAGAGGTTAGGGGCTTCTTCCCTCTGGGGACTACTGCTCCTTCCTGGGATGAGCAAGATGCACAGAGAGAGAGAGAGAGAGAGAGAGAGAGAGAGAGAGAGAAAGAAATTACTCTTGTGTGTTTCGTGAGGGAAACTTTCAAAAGCATGTTGACAGTTGTATAAAAAATAGAAATACCAATTTACAGGTTCCTAGAACCTCCTTTGGTTATTGAATGAACGACCTTTCGATGTTATCAGTGTCTGTAAAGTGCTGCAACTGATATCGTCGGAGGGTGCGATAATGTCATGCATTATCTTCAGCGCTGGGAAGAGAAGTGGGCGTGGCCAAGTGAGGATCGCCAGAGTAATAATCTACTTGCACTACCGTTGAATATTCCAGATTTAATTTTTCTGTTGTGTGATAACTGAATCCTGTGACAATAATATATATTGTTAACTTGTCACCAGAAACCGTGCTTTTTAAATTGCCAGGCAAATTCTTGTTTTTACATTCATGTAGATGGCAACTTTTATAAGAGCTGAATAATGATATTTACCATTATAAACAGGACTAATCATCAGTCAGAAATTTTAGCTCAACTTCTGTTTCTTATCAGCGAGATTCCTGGGGCGTTACCTATTTCGTCTCTATGGTATAGTGAGTATGCAAAAGAATGTATACAAAAATATACAGGGAATAGGGAAAAAAATTAAAGGAATTTCAAAAACCAAGGGACAATACTAAGCTTGCAATATATTGAAATAATCGGGAAAGGTCACAGAATTGTTGGTAACTAAAGAATAAGGTAAATCTACGCTAGATCTCCCCTTTTTCTCACACAAATTTTGTTACGACGTAAAAGTCCGTCTAATCTCAAAGCAGAAATTGGTAAACTTTATTTATTTGATTATCATTCCATGAATATTCCATCAAGAATATTTCTTCTTGTCATGAATATTCCATCAAGAATATTCCATCTAATATTCCATGTTATATATGACCTGAATATTTCATCTTGTCATGAATATTCCATCTTGAATACTTCATCGTGTCATGAATATTCCATCATGAATATCACATCTAATATTCCATCATGAGTATTCCATCTTGTCATGAATATTTCATCTAATATTCCATCATGAATATTCCATCTAATATTCCATGATGAATATGGGATTTTGTCATGATTATTCCATCTAATATCTTGAGAAATGCCCATATTTCATAAAATAACTTCATTTATTGAAACTGACACTGCAGTTTTTCAGCGGGTCATATGTCATCATGTGAAGCCAACAGAGCCAGAATTAAGCGGAAAGCTGGGCTTAGTTTCAACAAACCTTAGAAAACTAGTGTATGCGGCACTGGCTCCTCATGAGACTCGAATGGTAATATTTCAACTGAGAAATAAAGAGTAAGTAAATTTCTGTTTCGTTTCCTGCTAAGAATTAAGAGTTAACTAATACCAAGGCTAAGAGAGACAAAGTCTACCCAATTGGGCGGAGGCGCCCTCCACCTGGGGTAACTACGTAGGCGGTGACGTATCTTAGAGGTACCTGCTCATTACGGCGATTCACCTGCTGGCGCAATAAGGAGGTAGACAAAGCTCCGCCTACATGGGGGATTTTGGGGGAAGTGAGCAGGCCTTCTCTTTCTCTTGGCCTTGACTGATACTACGTACTGGCCAATGGAATGCAACAATGTAGATTACTTCTATATATCATGCTTTTTCTTCCGAATACGCAGTTTACAAGGGATATCTCAGATATCGAGCACGTTAGCCATTAGTATCAGGTAAGCAATGAGGCTGTTTTTAGCACCAATATTCCATCCAATTCAAAAGCAAAGCACGTTTTAAATAGCGTCGAAGCGGGCACATTAAAACTATCTTCCTTTTTCCTCCTGGCTTAATTTAAGAGGACCTTCTACTGGCGCTGCTTCGGCCCGATACAAATTACTCCATTCATTCCGCCCTAGTTTGCAGATTTCTTAAATAACCTGGTTTTCAGTGTCATGATTGTTGTTGAATTGAACTGAAAATAGAATTTAGGCCAAAGGCCAAGCACTGGGACCTATGAGGTCATTCAGCGCTGAAACGGAAATTGACAGTAAAAGGATTGAAGGTTGTATCAGGAGGAAAACCGAAAAGCAGTTGCACTATGAATCAATTGTCAGGAGAGTGGAAAGTAAGTTGGAAGAAAGAGAATATGAAAGGAGGTACAGCAACACGAACGAAAGTGGTTGCACCTAGGGGCCGAAGGCACGCTGCAAAGAACCTTAAGTAATGCCTACAGCGCACCGCAAGACTTGCACTGACGGCGCTACCCCACTACTGGGATGGCTGTTGTTGAATTAGGGTGTCTAATCGTGTCATAAATGACCTGAAGTTTTTGTACTTTGTCAATCTGATACACACTTAAGGTCTCCTGCCTATGTGTAAATCGATATTGGGAGAAAGAGCTTGTATACATTGCATTTTTCTCATCGAGATATTAAAAAAAGTGTAAAAAAAATGTAGCAATAATCTGTGTAGTTTTTTTTATACCTAACCTTATTTTTATTCATTTCCATTATGCATTTTCTGATGCTGTTTCATGTTGCTTACTCAAATAGTTATTTTC
>NC_089748.1:54351097-54521097 GCF_040412425.1 Macrobrachium rosenbergii
GAATGATTCCATCAGCGTAGCGTAATCAACTAAAGCTTCCAGCACCATTTTAATAATCTTACAATTACATTTTCCTTTACAATAAATAAGAAAGATCTCGATAAATAATAAGATGCAATGCACCTTCTTGTCACTGGTAATTGTATGAAATAACTTTCACATTTGGTGGTAATAGTGTCTGCTTAGTTTTTATTTAAACAGACTTGATCTTCTGATCATCAAAAAATTATTCCAAATGTTATATTTGTACAGCTCTTCTCATTCACCTTGATATAATCTGATTTATGAAAATTAGGCTATAAAACCAAGTACTGGGGCACTTTCAACTCTTAAGACAGTGAAAAGAGGGAGTTGGAGTGGTTGGATAGCAAGATGGAAGAAAGGCAACAGGAGTGGAGGTAAAGTAAAAGACTAAAAAGAGTGGAATCAGCTAGAAGCCAAAGGGACGCCGCAAAAAAGCCCTTAGCAATGTCTACAGTGCACCCAAATGAGGTGCACTGAAGGCCCTATCCCACATAGGGGCTCTTTGTATTGTAACAAATTATGAGGTACAGTTGTTTGTGACTTTTGATGCCACACACTTCCTCACTACACAAGGTGCTGTTTTTAACAACTATAACTATAACTACAGCTATAACCATAACCATAACCTTTTTCACTGGCAGTAAATAGCGCGCATCCATAACTTCAATCAGATTGATAAATAAATCTTTTCAAACATGGAAATCAATGTGGTAATTACCAGAAAATTCTTATCCAGAAAAATCACACACACAATACATAAATATGTGTATATGTGTGTGTATATACAAACACACACATACACATATATATAATATATATATATATATATATATATATATATATATATATATATATATATATATATATATATATATATATATATATATATATATATATATATATATATATATATATATATATATATATATATATATATATATATATATATATATATATAAATATATGTATACATCAAATGCCTTTTAATGTGCGCCTTTTTAATACCTATTTGAATTAATAACTAGTATTCATACATTTTTTAGTTGGCCGTCTATGTAATTATCATAATCAACGCCGTCATGAACATTAGTAATGATTGCTGGTATTGTTATTATCATTGCCATTATAGCCATTACCCATCGTATTCAGCGAAATTTTTTCGCTTTTAATGTAATATGTAGAAATTTGTAATGAGGATATTAAATATCTAACTGGGATCGCTTTTACTGTTGGTCATTGTCACTGCTAAAATTACTTCAATACTAATTGTACTACAACTGATAATAATAATAAATATTATTATTATTATTATTATTATTATTATTATTATTATTATTATTATTAATCTCTCTCTCTTTCTCTCTCCTCTCTCTCTCTCTCTCTCTCTCTCACTCTCTCTCTCTCTCCCTCTCTCTCTCTCAAGCCCTTTGTTGGCTGAGTCGATTGAGCTTCAGACTGTCACTCGATGGGCCGGAGTTCAATTCCCCCGGCCGGCTGATGAAGAGTTAGAGGAATTTATTTCTGGTGATAGAAATTAATTTCTCGCTATAATGTGATTCGGATTCCACAATAAGCTGTAGGTCCCGTTGCTAAGTAACCAATTGGTTCTTAGCCACGTAAAATAAGTCTAATCCTTCGGGCCAGCCCTAGGAGAGCGGATAATCAGCTCAGTGGTCTGGTAATACTAAGGTATACTTATTTTTTCTCTCTCTCTTATATGCAAATGCAATAGTCTCCAAACCTATTTATGATCCTTCGTTTGGTTTATCACATCAAAAGATAATTGTTTAAGATCATCTTTCAAGTTATGATTTATTTTCGGACATCAAAGGATGAAGCGTATGTATACTTTGTCCCTAACAATGACCTTGAAAACTGTCTCCTGACCTTGAAAACTGTTTCCTGACCTTGAAAACTGCCTCCTGACCTTGAAAATAGTCTCCTGAACTTGAAAACTGTCTCCTGATCTTGGTAACTGCCTCCTGACCTTGAAAATTATCTCCTGACCTTGAAAACTTCTGAGTTTGAAAACTGCCTCCTGACCTTGAAAATAGTCTCCTGACCTTGAAAACTGTCTCCTGATCTTGGTAACTGCCTCCTGACCTTGAAAATTATCTCCTGACCTTGAAAACTTCTGAGTTTGAAAACTGTCTCATCACCTTGAAAACTATCTCTCTTTTATGACAGGATTTGAAATGGTGCTCCCTGGCTTTGACTTGCAGTTGGAGAATGAAAGACAAGTTAAAACAAGTAAAAAATGCCCCAAAGCTTCTTCAGCGCAATCGAGTGTTCTGTACAGCGCTTAATCAATGCCACCGAAAATAGATCTATCTTAGGTGATCTCGGTATAATGCTCTATGAGCCGAGGCCCATGAAACTCTCAGCCGGCAGTGGTGGCCTGTGTCGTTGCGTCACCAGAAGCACGTTTATGGCTAACTTTAACCTTAAATAAAACAAAAACTACTGAGGCTAGAAGACTGCAATTTGGTATGTTTGATGATTGGCGGGTTGATGATCAACATACCAATTTGCAGCCCTCTAGCCTCAGCGGTTTTTAAGATCTGAGGGCGGACAGAAAAATTGTGCGGAAGGACAGACAAAGCCGGTGCAATAGTTTTCTTTTCAGAAAACTAAAAAACATCATTGAAGAACTCTAACTTCCTCCGTCTTTTAACGTGTTTCCTGTATCTGCATAACCCTAATCTCCCCCTGGTTCCACAGCCTCAGCTTCTTTTTAGCCTCTTGCATCTTTGTGTCATTACAAACTGAAAACTTTCACCTCTGTGCCTTTAACTTCAGGGTGTTGTAGCGTACTGAAACCTCAACCACCATTGTGAATGTAATCACGACATGAACCACATAAGAAAGAAATAACAAGCTTGCATTCTTGTAGTGTTAATGAGCAAAGGACAGTTCACAAGGAACATTCAAAAAAACAGCCCGTAAACGTAGCCGATTCAATAAAACCTGATTTATATCTTTAAGATATAAATTCCGCCAGCAACCTGAGACACGCGAATATTATGAGACTTTGGGTCTGAATACTACTGCCATTGTGTACGTTTAACTTAATAGACAAAGAATAGCTCCATTTCAATGTACTGGCGCAGAACGTTATTTGTATATACAAATGATGCACCATTCTGCTGGCCAACATAAAAAATGCTGAACAGGATAATTTTCCTGCTATAGAAAATATCTTCCATGGAAAGAGAAGACTTGCTTTCCGACATTTTAGTTTACGCAGAATAAAACACTTGCTAACTATGCAAAGCACACAAAATGTGGTCCTAACCCTTGATACGGAAAATCACTCTTGCTAACCCCTCACTAATGATGCACAAGATAAAAAAAAAAAAAAAAACTCTTTTCATCTCAGAACTGAAGTGGCATTTTAGATCGGCCTTCAGGGGAAATGCTGCCTTTGATTTATTTTCGCTGTAGTCGGCGCTAAAATGCTACTTCACTTTTATCTCGTGCATCTTCAGCGAGGTGCTAGAAAGTGTTATTTTTCTTGCCAAGTGTTTGGAACACAGTTAAATGGACATCATAACATGCGTAATTCCTCATTGCAAGCGATAACTACAGGGTGGCAATTTTAGCACCTCCTTCCATAAAGAAAAAAAAATACTGTGTGAAGAATCCATCCAGCATTAATGAGCAACCACCATGAATTTCACATGAACCGCTATCACCTCCAATACAACGGAGAGACCCCTGGGGTTTTGAAAAGTGGGTCATCCTCTAGGAATGTTGTGCCTTTTAGAAAGCTGATATATTATCGAAAGACCTTTATAAATATATTACATCGCAGTAAATGCCTCAGTACCCTCAATTTCAACGTAAGCCGGGTGTTATAAAGATTATTGACACTGCAACACCACAGTAGAGAAATCAATAATCAGTGTGGAAACCTCCAGATCACCAACAGATGAAAGTTATTAGCCATGTGAAAATATCATGAAAAAAGAGAAATAAAAATAGGCTATCGTGGTGTAAAAATATCAAATGCCTAACCTTTAGTAACTTTATCTGGAGATTGAACAGGAGAGCTAATAGAAGAAGTAATGGCAAAAATTCCCGTCCAAATCCGAGGAGTTAGAAGGCAAAGCGAATTAAATTGGTTTCCTGACTCCTTACTACAGACACAGTGAGAAGACAGCATAAGCAATTTTATCTAGTAGACTGTAGACTGTTATTGATACTAAATGCAACGTGCCTTCATCTACAACCAGAAGCATTTAAAAATCAATTAAATAATTTTGAATGTCAATGCCATGTCAAACAGGTTAACAACACCTGTTAGGAACCTTATCATGAGTCTGGAAACTAGTAACAGACCTGTGTCTCTCGTCAGCAACTTTAGAAATACAACTGAGAAAGTAAGCTACTGTATTGAATTGAATTAAATTGAATATAGAATTTAGGCCAAAGGCCAAGCACTGGGACTTAAGAGGTCATTCACCGCTGAAATGGAAATTGACAATAAAAGGTTTCAAAGGTGTAACAGGAGGAAAACCTCGCAGCTGCACTTGAATCAATTGTTAGGAGAGGGTGGAGAGTAAGATGGAAGAAATAGAATATGAAAGGAGGTACAGTGAAATGAACGAAAGGGGTTGCAGCTAGGGGCCGAAGGCACACCGCAAAGAACCTTAAATAATACCTACAGTACACCACATGAAGTGCACTACTGTAGATTAAGATGAAAACAAAGACCATTTTACCCAGGACTTTATGAAGGAAAGATGAGAGGGGAAGTATGGAGTACATATGTAGTGTTTTCCGCATTCCAAGGGGAGCGAGTCATTCTCCTTTTCCTAGATAAAAACCATAATAATTCTCCTTTCATAACCTTTGCCTTTGTTGAAATTACTACACTCAGAACATTACATCAAGTATAACATTTCAGAACATTATACAAAATTACAAAAGGCCAGAAAATGGCACACTACAAAAACACCTTGCTTATGTTTTCAACCCAGTAATTTAGCTCCTTTCCAGAAGGAGATGTATCTACATTTGGATTGACAGTGAGAGCCCTGCCTTCATTAAGGTAAAATATGCCAATAAGACGAAGGCAATGATTATTACATGTAATTATCCTGCAAACAAAAAAAGCGCGCTTATCTAGGAGTAGCCTAACGAGAAGCATTACACTGACACTTACGGAAAGTGAAAAACTCGAAGAGCGTAGAGCAAAACACATATCATTTAACGTATTACATCCTTCAGCCGGGAACTAATGCAAATAAAATTTCATGTGCGCAAATAATAACGTTCTAAGCTGACAGTACAAATCAATTTCTAACCAGCCAAACAAGTACGAAGGTATCTTTCACAGGAACAAAACGCGCCGAACACAGGTAAGCAGGATTGCAACGGGACTGCAAGAGGCTGTAGCACCCCAGTTTTTAGTTTTCTGTAAAAGAAAACTATTGAGTTGGCTTTGTCTGTCCGTCCGCACTTTTTCTATTCCTCAGGTCTTAAAAACTACTGAGGTTAGAGGGCTTGCAAATTGGTATGTTGATCATCCACCCCCAACCATCCAAACACATGCCAGGTGGCCCTCTAACCTCCAGTGGTTTCATTTTATTGGGTAGGTTAAAGTTAACCATGAAATAGTGCTTCTAGCAACTATATAGGGCAGGCCACCACCGGGCGGTGGTTAAAGTTTCTAGGGCTGCAGCTCATACAGGCATTGTACTGAGACCACCGAAGATAGATCTATTTTCAGTGGCCTTGATTATGTGCTCTAAGCGTCTGCAGAAAAACTCCAGTGCGGCGCCGAAGAAACTTCGGCGCATTTCCACTTTTTTGACAACTATCAACTTGTTACAAGACATCTTGTATCTGGTGAAGAATTCCTCACCACGGTTGATTATATAGCACTCTCTTCAAACAGGATAGTGTTCTGTCCTACAAATGCAAAAAAGTAACATTAGATGTCAACGCAGCACAGTAGAAGCAACTACTACCCATTATACAGCTGGTTCAGATAGTCAAAACATCCCTTATATTTTTCCCCCGATTGCGACAAAAATCGGTAACTCGAAATTTGGTCTAGCACGGAAGTCTAAGAAAAATATTTACGAAAACATATCAAAATCTGTCAGCACTTTTATATGTCGTTGACCAAAATACATAATTTATTTATCTTCAGGATTGTGAATAAGATTGCAGAACTCTAAACTAAATACGGAGCTATAATAGAAATCACTGGACTAGATAAATAAAACCAACATTGCCATTACGCTCTAAATTCTATGGATAAGAGATAATCCTTGAAGTGGGATGTATAGCGAAAACACAAATATTGATTATCTTCTACCAAAAATACTTACGTACAAAATATACGGAGACTTGGGCAGTTCACATCTTTCATGCTATACTGGCAATTACGCTTGCACACTTGACATCTCATCACAACAAAATATATTTAACATGATTATTACCATAATAATATATGAGCCTTACCAAACAAGAAACCTTCGCTGACGCTCAATTATTAAGACACAGGCTCACAGGTAATTCTAATATTTTACTTATTTATGGCGTTTTATACATACATACATACATACATACATACATACATACACATACATACACATACATACATATACATTACACTCATATATATATATATATATATATATATATATATATATATATATATATATATATATATATATATATATATATATATATTCATAAAATTCTCCCATGTTATCAATTTTATTCCATATATGTTTCCAGATAATTTGGCTTTTTGACTAAAAAAGAATGATTATTCTATTTAGTTGACAAGTACAGATATATAATTAGAATTCTTTAGTTACCAAAAGTGAAATACTCTTAACAAGGTGGGGCTTTATTTTTGCTAGACTAATACTAATAGCATTGCAAAAAGATAGATGGTCTTGCACCATTAAAAAAACAGACTCTGAGAGATGTGGTGCCATCAGATAAAACCAACTCGATTAAACGGTAAAAAATCATGAACTTTCAATACATATATCGTCCTTAAGAAATCATTGAAATTCATGGAATATAATATATTCTATGAATATTCATGAATTCTTAAAATTCTCAATGTTAAAAAGATTTGACGCGTGGGTACATATTATATACCCACAGGCAAAAATCTAATTCAAATCTGGGGTCACTAACCTCTGCTAAAATATTCAGCCCCGTTATCAGCTGTTCGATTTACGGCTTCTCGGGGAATGATTATGGAATGACTTCGAGGCGTCATTTGAACATTCAAGTCTTTGGATTACCTAAATAGATTTATGGACCGACTGACTGAACATATAAGGTAACAGAATAACTCCTGAGTCTCTGTCGGATGTCACTCTTCATAAGAAGGAGGTTGATTTCTTCATGAGAAGAAGCCAACAATTCTTAAAACAGGTTGACTTACTAAAGTGTCCTTCAGTTATTTATATGCTATACATATTTCTGTGGTGCACTTCATTCTGCAGAGGCATTTCCCCTTTCTGTTATCCATACATGAGGAAGCAACAAAAGAGTGAATGAGGGTGAAAAAATCCTTAAAACTCCAGTAAGATTAACTTGACTTAATACTTTTTGGTGGCTGTACTAGAATTGTCTAATTTTCAGTCATCATGTCCCATTCTAAGTGAGGTCAGAGCCAGAATCCGGTTTTTGCATTAATTTACGATGAGTTAAGGATCTGGTGGGTCTTGCTGCCAAAAGTATCGCTGTCAAAGCAGTATGTTTTTTTCCCTGTTCCTACATCATAATCTACGCAGTTGAAAATAGAAGGGTATCGACGAGGTAATAATATTCACCCGATCGTTGTGAAGCGGTTCACAATCTATTCAACAATATTAGCCCGTCAAAATAGCAGTTTCACGAACTCATAACATCAATTTGGTTTTATGAAACAAGTTTGCCTAATGCTAGATAAGAATTTTGATATTACCATTCCAACGGCCTCTGCTGTGTGAAGACGGAACGATGTCGGATAAAATAATGGTGTTATATTAAATAAAGCTGAACTGATGATTCAGTGAAAATTGTATACATTTATTCAGGTTTGCTCAAGACATTTTATAATAAAAGCCAAGCAAAAAAGAACATTAATAATACAAGAAATGTAACAAGCAAGATATGATAATAACATGTTAACTGATATGAAAACACGACTTTACGGTGCCTCCTTTAGCTTGATAGCTTGAGAGCCCCATGAAGTTAAAAGCTCTCTCTCTCTCTCTCTCTCTCTCTCTCTCTCTCTCTCTCTCTCTCTCTCTCTCGCGTTATGTAGAGCTAATAAGAGGCTTATGTGACACCTACCCAGGCACACATTACACCTTCGGCATCATAATTACAACTCGAGGACCGAATCTTAAATTCGCCATCGGGTTCGGGCGGGGACGTTAATAGGCACGAATTCCAACAGGTAAGAAGAAGAAGAAGAAGAAGAAGAAGAAGGAGGAGGAGGAGGAGGAGGAGGAGGAGGAGGAGGAGGAGGAGGAGGAGGAGGGATGAGAAGATGGGCGGGGGAGGTAAAGGGAGGAGGAGGAGGGGAGGGGAGGAGGAGGGAGATGGGTGGGGGAAGTAGGGGAGGAGAGGGGAGGAGGAGGAGATGGAGTGGAGAGTAGGAGGAGGAGGAGGAGGGAGGGGGAGGGAGGGAGGAAGAGAGAATAGAGAGGTGGGAGGGAGAGGGTAGAAGGAGTTGGCTAATTGGAAAGAATGGTGAGAGAGAGAGAGAGAGAGAGAGAGAGAGAGAGAGAGGACGCTTAACATTTCTAAATTCGAAAGGTGTGCCTCTTCCAAGGCCTTCAAAGTAGGGGGTTAAATGCTGTTTTGCTCTTGGCGGCTTCTTTAGACTAAGTAACCACTTTATCTGCTGACGCTTCACTCCAGGTTAATCTCTCTCTCTCCTCCTCTCCTCTCTCCTCTCTCTCTCCTCTCTCCCTGGCCTCCTTCTCTCCCCTTCGTAATGTTGAATAAATATTATGTTTATCCCGGTTCACTATCACAGCACTTCTAATTCTTTTGTTATAAAGTTGACTTTAATTGCTAAGGATAAAACTTATACCAGATATTTATTGTATAATCTAAAATCAGTGTTGGAATTATCAAGGTCAGAAAATTGTTTCTACCTTGCAGTTCTGAATATTCAACTAAATCTTGTTCGGGAAAGATTTCTGACTTCTATAATTACATTTTTATTCATCGGCATTTTGGGTGTGGGAATGTCAGAGTGGGGAATCTTCTGGCTTCGTTGTCCTTGGTGACATTAATCCACATTTTAGATATACAAATGTTTTCTTATACACAAACACACACACACACACACACATACACTCATGCCTCCTAAAATTAGTAAATGGTTTTTTCTTTCGATTTTCATATAGGTAGCATTCCTGAATTTCAAATGTATTCTGCAATTTAGTTTTATTAGTTTTCTGTGAAAGAAAACTATTGAGATAACTTTTGTTTGTCCGTCCGCCCCTCGGATCTGATAAACTACTGTGGCTAGAGGGCTGGGGTGGTATAATGATCATCTACCTCTCAATCATCAAACATACCAAATTGCAGCCCTCTGGCTATCAGTAATATTTGTTTTATTTGGGTTAAAAGTTAGCCATGATCATTGGGTATGTAGAATCGTTATAGGTACCAACAACATACCACCACCACCGGGTTTCTGGGCCGCTATGAAAATTTCATGGGGCCGTGGCTGAGAAGTTTTACACTGGCATTATACGCTGTACAAGAAAAACTCGATTGCTCGAAGACACCTCAGGTATTTTTTATATTTAAATTCGGTTACTAAGTAGATCTCCATAAATACAATGATTTTCTTAAGATTTCCAAGGATTCATTCTAAACTTCGGTTGCCGATATCAAACAAACCTATTTGAGCGTACGTAACGAAAAGAAAAGTTATCTGAACCGCTCCTCTTTCATATCTAGTTCTGAATTCTGCCTGTAAAAAAAAAAAGTTTTAAAAAAAAAAAAAGTTTGCAGGAGTTTCTTCGGCGCAACTGGTTTTCTGTACAAGCGAGGCTTTTTAGCCACCGGCTCGGTGTGTGGCATGTGTTCCTTTGGTACCTACTCTGGACCGCCAAGACGCACGATCATGGCTAACAACCTTAAATAAACACATAAACTACTGGGCTAGGGCTGCAATTTTGGTATGTTTGATGATTGGAGGGTGAATAATCAGTAGTTTACCAATCTGAGGGCGGACAGCCTCAGTAGTTTACAGACCTTAGTTAATTTTGAAAAACTAAAGGGGTGGGAGGAATTTTGTTTACGAGTCCTTTTAATTTTTACATCGTCCTTCCAGTCTGCTTTAAATTACCTTCATCAGTTTTGATGTATATTAATTATCTTAAAGTCAATAAATTAAAGACAATTTCAACTGAAAGGCATTCATTGGTTCTAATGCAGGTCTAAATCAAAATGAACCTGATTCTTCCTAAATTTTGAAGCTGGATCTGTTTTAGACATTTTCTTTTCATTAATTCCATGTAATTATTTCTCATCTTCTTGCCATTATTATAAATTTATTTTTCTACTTCTTCAGACTGTATAGATACTGTAATAAGATTGTTCTTTGCCATATTTACAGTTATGTATCCATGGTTGTGTAATTACAACAATTGTATATTCCAATAAAGGGATATTATGTATATATTATACAGGCAACCAATAAATTATTATTATTATTATTATTATTATTATTATTATTATTATTGTGTGTTATTATTATTCTTTCTAAATTGCGTAGTCGGTCGTTAAGTGAAAGTCTCCTTAAGAGACTGAAAGAAAAGACACCCAAATATGATTCTAGATCTTTCTGAAATTAGCTTCAAAGTCAAGAAAAAGCTCGGTGCGACAAATATACAAAAAATCTCCAAAATCTTCATTCTTCACAAATATTACCTCAATTTCATTTCCTTTTATCGAGTGAAACTTGTGTTTTGCCTTTATGCAGCTGACATCAGCTTTGCAAGTTAGTGGCCTTTTTCATACATCTTTCGCGAGAATATTAGAATATCTTCAATTTTCTTTAATAAATTTGAATTTAATATTTCATTAGAATGTATTCCGCCACAACATCCACTTTCAGCTTCGCTGCACGTAGTAAAGGTGCCCGGCGGTAGACTCTACCCAAAAGTTTTTTTTATTTATTTGAAAGAGTGCTGTACATTGAGTTAACCATATTTGGGAAAAAAAACATTAAATATTCAGACTAAAGTTGACATGTCAATGTATTTTAAAGTCGAGCCTAAAGTATATATTCAAGCCCAAACTTTTATATTAAGGAATATAACCGAAAATTGCTGCTTTGAATAAAGCTGAATAGGATTATTCATCAGTTGATACCGAATAATGATAACGGGGGCCGCTTCGCATGATCAATAAAATCAATGTATGCCACTATTATGGGCGATTACAAATTGCATAAAAATGTCAGCAACAATTAAAATTAGGTTACTTCATTTTTGGTCTAGATAGCGAACTATACACACTTTTTCACTCAAGCTAATAACACACTCTTATGTATGCACTCAAGTATATATATATATATGTATATATATATATATATATACTGTGTATTGTATGTATATACATATATATATATATATATATATATATATATATATATATATATATATATATATATATATATATATATATATATATATATATATATATATGTGTGTGTGTGTGTGTGTGTGTGTGTGTGTGTGTATACTGTATATATATATATATATATATATATATATATATATATATATATATATATATATGTATATATATATATATACATACATACATACATACACATAATATATATGTATATCTATCTATCTATCTATATGTATCCTATATATTAACTGTATATACATATTTTCCTTAAGCTTTACTTCCACTTAGTGGGATGGGGCCAGAAGAGTAGGCTAAAGCGTTCTAGTTTTCCAACAAGTCTGTAGGGTGAGATTGCCAGCCCTACGGGCTTTTTCTTGACCCTAGTAGATGCTAGTACCCATTAACATGCGGATGGACCAGTGAGCGACGGCTGGGAGCGATTAGCGAACCTATCAAATGTAAGTTGATCACTATACCACCTCCTACTGCGAAACTTACTTTGGATTTTTCAAAGCTGGGCATTGTGTTCGATAGAGATATATAAACTCACACAATTTTATATATGTATGTAATATATATATATATATATATATATATATATATATATATATATATATATATATATATATATATATATATATATATATATATATATATATACATACACATATATCTATCTATATTATATATATATATATATATATATATATATATATATATTATATATATATATATATATATATATATATATATATATATATATATATATATATATATATATATATATATATATATATATATATATATATATATATATATAAATATATATATATATATATATATATATATATATATATATATATATATATATATATATATATATATATATATATATTTTATATATATATATATATGTATATATATGTATATTTCAACTCATCACCTAAATAAAAAGTCGTATAAATCTCAATCATTTTAACATCTCGAAGTTGATGCGTCATCTACGTACCCACAAGAAGTCTCGAGATGACTCTTTCAGTCCAGCCAAAGATTATAAAGATCTATTCCTGCCCAATTATTTCGTATTACGTGTATCGAACTCTAAAGTTTATGGAGGTGATTTATGAACCCCTCTTCACTATTTCCTTAACTCTGGTCTCAAATGTCAGTGACCTTTTTTTTTGTCTGTAATGAATTACTGACCACATATAGGTCGTAGCCGAGTCATAGCTACACAGATGATGCACAGAGCTTTGATATGTTTGAAGAATGGAGATTTATAATACATTTTATTTAGACATTGCACACTGCATAGACAAGATTAGTAGCCTAACTGAAATATTACACTGGGCATTCAGAACAATAGATTAAACCTAATACTCGTCTTGAGAAATGCCACAAAGGTATCTCATTCTTCGGGATGCATTTATTTGCTGATTTTATTATTTCCATTTCTGTTTTCTTTTCATTCATAAGCTGGCATTCTAATCCGTGAAGTTTGCTTTAAAAATTAATGCCATTTCATGCTTGTTCCATACGAATATTTGAACCGTTTGAAAAATTGAATGTACAAAAAAGAGGAAGCGAAAGTTGGTCAACATCAATGACACATCAATCACATGGTAAAGTGACCTATCTCAACCGAAGGTCAAAATTTATTGACTGGGCTTTTAACCCTTCTAATGACAGCAACTGTATCCAGGTGTAGGCTAATAAACTGATTACCTGAGTTACATTACCTGGCGTCGCAGTGGCTCCATGGCACGAAGGTCGCTCGCCTGCAAATAGAGATAACTATATATACAGTTAATTCTATAGATACAGAGAGACTTATTGATGATAATTAACTAATCATAGAGTTAGAGTCATAATAGTTATAGTCATTAGTCCCAATATAATTGTAACTAAAAGCATTATTTTGCCTTAACTTATGAACAAATGCCAGACATATATGGCTACAGTTATCTAGGAAAAAAAATAATTAAAAGAAATTGTAAAAGAAATGGTTGCGTGTTTACTTAGCAATGACAGTATTACTGTTTCCTATACACGTATTGATTTTACAATTAATTATTTATTGACATGTTTTCGGGCGTGTAGCTATACTCACACATACGCATACATACAAACACACACACACACACATGCACGCACATATATATATGTGTGTGTGTATATGTATATGTAACCAACCTTATATATATAATATATATATATATATATATATATATATATATATATATATATATATATATATATATATATATAACTTCAGATAGATATATATGAGGCAGATATATATATATAACTAGATAGAGGGCAAAGGCAGTGTTCAGTTTTGTTTCCCTAATAGTCTTACAAAGTAAAACATAACAGGATTTTGCCTTAGAACAAGGAAAAAATTATAACTAGTCCTGCCTGTACTACCGCTATTTAATAAATCATGGGGGCCACTTTTTGTCCCAAATGGTACTTGCCTGATTTCAGAAAAAGAAATGATGAAGAAAGTCGAGCAAATGAATGACAGAAGTCAGATAAAAGACGTGAGAGGCAAACAAAAGAAATGTATAGATATTAGACCGAGTCTGAATGCATTGCCAAGAAAGAGAGAAAGAGCGGCCGAACCCATATGTGAAAGTGCGCGACAGAATGAGCCAAGTAATGTCGTCTATGCATGTACGTGTGTGCATTGACGCTGAGGAGTTTGCTGCTTCTATTTACGTGTCTGTGAGAGCGACAGAGAGAGAGAGAGAGAGAGACAGTGAGTGAGAGGGCGCGTGTCTGTGTCTGTATCTGTGTGTGTGTTTTGAAGAGGTTCTTTTCGTAATAGTTTACCGTGTTCAGGACCCATTAGGAAAATTGTCACGCTTCTCATAAAGAGATGTATCAGGGAGGCTCCATTCAAGCCGTTCAAGGTTTCTTTTCAATAAGAGACCCCATCATCTATTAGGCGAGTGACTTCTACGACAAAGATGAGTCAGAACGCGGACAAAATAACGCTCTAACGTGATAATCATTTACGGAGGGTGCCGAGAGCGGGACTAGAACCATTACTCAAAGATTCAGAGGCTTCTGACGCGCCGCTGGAGGAGGCGGGTCCCGGTTCCGCCCCGTGCGGACGCTACCAGCGTTTACCGGATCTTGAATAAATCGTCACTTTTCAATTGTTTTTTGTCATGAATACCGTGGCATTACTTACCTGGTACTAATTACAACGATATCTGAAGATAAATACCCTTCATGATAACCGATTCTACAAGTTTCGGTTCTGAATAAAGGAATTCATGTTTTCAGGCGGTACCTGGCAGCGATATTGATTTAAGACCAACCCAATAGATGGCAGTGGACGTCAGTCCAGGGCTGGACCGCGCCGGAGTCGCACTGGCTCACTCCAACTTCGCTACTTCGATTCTCCTTCCTCCACCAGATATAACTTCCTGATTTATAATTATGAACAAACAAATAATGATATGATTCGTAAAACTACCATCCTATCGTGCAAAAAATGCAAATAACTAATGCTAGAGATCTATTCCTGTTCTCAATAAAGCGTTTTCTTACTTTTTCCGGATCGCTTACCATTGTAGATGCGAGAGTGTAATGGATACCCCTAAAATGGCGACCATTAAGAAACAGCCTCCCATTATCGAAATTGTCATATTCACGCCAATCTGAGCGAAGAGGGTGCAATTTCCATAGCAAAAGGACACGTGTGTTAATATTTCACTTATTTTACAAGGGACCGAAAGAGATTACGTGATTTTTCAACAGTTTATTTCACATAAATCAATTTGCACTGATTCCGTAGCAGGTCATGAAAAATGGCGCACTATCTCTTAGCAGAATTTTAAGAGAAATGATAAATACGAGAGAAAGAGAGAGGGAGAGAGTTAGAAGGAGAGGGAGAGAGAGAGTTAGAAGGTGAGGGAGAGATGACTAAAAGCGTAAGATTCATATTAATTCTAGATAAAAACCAGAGCTTTACGAAAATTTGACTTTCAGTTATATTCTTTCGGTGATCGATCATAGCAAATATAATTATGATGGTTTCCTTAGCTCTTTAGCAAATAATTATTATTAGTACTATCCGCTTACTAACTGCTCTTCTACCTCTAATTTCATACGAGGATACTTAGACACAAATTACGCACACGTAGACGAATACACGCACACATATATATTTGTGTGTGTACGCATATATAAATAAATAAATAAATAAATAAATATACATATATATATATATATATATATATATATATATATATATATATATATATATATATATATATATATATGCGTACCGATGTATACTATATAATTATCATACATACTTTAAAATCCACATTCATACCAGCGAACTGCACTTCAAAACGAGCAAAACCCATTGCCCAAAAACGGAAAACAAGCTCAAGATTGGTCGGCAGTGGTGGAGGTCTGCATTTCACCAGGAGTTTTCTGCCATGATGTGTCATTTCAAGCCTAACTTAACATTAATATTGGACCTTTTATTTTCTCCATTTTTGTGATGAAAAATGAGTTTTTAATTGGGGGCCACCCCCTTTTTTTTTCTTTTTAACCGATGCCCTAATTCGCTCGCTCTGTTTTGCGCGTTTTCGTTTCAAAGGTTCGAAATGAAAACGAGGTCCATCGGACTGTTTTCATTTATTATATCAATTTGGGAAAAACGGCAGACGACATGTTATTCGTATAATGTTTATTGTTATTACTGTTTATTTTTTTGTTTTTTTTTGCTTGCAATTTCGTGTAATGCAAACGCGTGCACATGGACATAAAGCCAAGAACTAAGGCACATGCATACATACATACATACATACATACATACATACATACATACACATACATACATACACAGTATATATATATATATGTATATATATATATATATATATATATATATATATATATATATATATATATATATATATATATCTTTCTTTCTTCTCTATATATATATATACAGCCTAATAAAGGCTCTCTATATACTCTCTCCTCTTATATCTTATATATATATATATATCACCATTTCATGCTAATAAGGGGTGGTTCCACAGAAAAACAAGGCCACTTTCACCGCTCCATCCATCGTTTCAGTGTTAAATCAAGTATGATCGCCGTGTTCAGAAAATTTCCGTAGATGACCTGTCAACCGCTTCGTTTGCCAAAATCGCGGTCCAATATGGGTGCTTCGATGTTCTTGGTCACATCCCCACTTCCTTCTCCATCCAGTCAGAACTTCTGACTTATACACCCTTTTCAGCAACTAATATCTTCCATTATCTCCACGATATCAGACCACCTGATAGCAGTGACTCATCTCTTTGCCTCTGTTCACCTTCTTATTACATTTTTGTCATGTTTTCACATCTCTCATTCTTTCAGCTCTAATCATCGCGCATATACGATGCAAATTTGTATCTTTTCTTATCTTTTCCGCTTCCACCTTTTTCTTCTCACTTTGCAATTACCAACCACGTTCCACTTCCTTATACAAGTGTTTTAATGTATCAACAGTCCTCAATTTCAGAGGCATCAGCAATTTCCTCTACTGGCTCAGGCGATAGTTCTAGTCATTTTTATTTTGATTTTTGTTTTTTGTTTTGCTACGTACCAGCTCCATCAAATTAACCTATTTTTCATTCATGGAGATTCTCTTTTCCGTAGAACCCCGAAATTCCCTCATTAGATTTTACTTCCGTTAGCTGTTTTCGTACGGCTATGTCGTTTTCAACTTTACTCTTGCCCATTTCTGAAATTGATTTTGTCTCTATATTTCAGCTGAAATTCATTTTGTCTCCGTATTTCAGGTGAAATTCATTTTTTTTTTTATTTCAGCTGAAATTAATTTTGTCTCTGTATTTCAGTTGAAATTCATTTTGTCTCTGTATTTCAGCTGAAATTAATTTTGTCGCTGTATTTTAGCTGAAATTAATTTTGTCTCTGTATTTCAGCTGAAATTAATTTTGTCTCTGTATTTCAACTGAAATTAATTTTGTCTCTGTATTTCAGCTGAAATTAATTTTGTCTCTGTATTTCGACTGAAAATGATTTTGTCTGTATCTCAGCTGAAATTGATTTTATCTCTGGATTTCAGATGAAATTAATTTGTCCCTTTAATTCAGCTGAAATTAATTTTGTCTCTGTATTTGAGCTGAAACTCATTTTGGCTCTGCATTTCAGCTGAAATTCATTTTGTCACTGTATTTCAGCAGAAATACATTTTGTCTGTATTTCAGCTGAAATAGAGGAATACAACGTATAACATTGTTCTTTCCGAGGCTTCAAAATCAATTTCCTTTTTTTTCCCCTTCCACATAGGCTTCGAAGTACGAGCCAAATTTACTTGAGTATGAGAACCTTGTTTAAAATCAACTTCTCCAGCAACTATGTGGATATTGCCCTGAGATGAAATAAAGATTATTATTATTATTATTATTATTATTATTATTATTATTATTATTATTATTATTATTATTATTACAGCAGCGCCTCAATTGAAGAGACACTATGTGGTCTGTGTTACACAAGGACTGTTAAATAACAATGTCCTATATTATAGTCTGAATTTAAATATTTTCCATATGTCTTACAGCCAACAGCAATTTCACCCAGTTCTTAACCTAAACGAATAAGTAGCCTAATCTACAATGAAAATTCAATTCAAGAGATTTATCTAAAAATGTAACGCATTCATCACACGACACCATAACAAAAGATAATCATGATGATGTAACTGATATATCAAGTTGAGGTCCCTTAAATTGAGGTGTTACTGTATATGTTATTTGGGGATCTAGTGATTTTGTCTTTAATTTATACGTAAGGTGGAGCCGCATACTGTATCATAAGGCCTAATGGAAAATACCAGCAGGACTATAAAAGAGAGCGCTGAGAAGTTTTAAACGACCTAATTTTGTCAAAAATAAGTATCACAGGCAAGATCATTAGATTATTTATTGATGATGCTGATTTTATTCTTAGGAAGCCAACACCAAATGAAAGGAATGGAATGGAATATAGAGTTTAGGCCAAAGGCCAAGCACTGCAACCTATAAGGTCATTCAGCGCTGGAAAAGAAATTGAGAGTAGGTAGGTCTGAAAGGTGTAACAGGAGGAAAACCTCCCAGTTGCACTATGAAATAATTGTTAGGAGAGGGTGGATAGCAAGATGGAAGAAAGATAATGTGATTGGAGGTATAGTAAAAGGAATGAAAGGGGGTTGCAGCTAGGGGCCGAAGGGACGCTGCAAAGAACCTTTAATAATGCCTACAGTGCACCCCGTGAGGGCCACTGACGGTACTAACCCCCTACGAGGCCAATACCAATTCCATTTATCATCTCTGGGCAACGTTTTGGAATCCTTGTCATCTTTTAGTCTTTTCTAACGAATAGATTTTTTACCATAAAAATTACGAAGTGTGTTGTGTTACTGATACATTTTAAATGGCAATTATTTGCAGAATGTCGTACCTCTTATTTATTTCACGGTCCAGTATATTATAATCGTCATGGGCACGAATAGACAAGCAGTCCACATGAAAGAAGGCCTGAAGAAAAATCGATAAGCTTTTCTAGCCAGGCTGTTTCGTTTCTCCGCCGGACCTTGTCATGGAATGTTCAGGTAAACTAAACTTATGATTTTTTCTTCAGACCTTCTCCTGTGTGGAATGGCTTTGCGTAATTATTGTACGTTGTTTATTAAAAACGATGTTCTTAAAATATCCCGAGTATTTGATACCACTTGAGTTTCCCGTCGACTCATAGGTTGCAGTTTTAAAAAAGGCTTGAAAAAACAAATTTTTTTTACATGGTAACAGAAAGCTCGTATTGCTCGTAGTAGTTTCTTGTATACAGAGATGATAATATCAATGACACGGATTTAAAAATATTCATAGTAGCATAATCTTGAAAGTGAGAAACAAATCCACAGTTATGTAGGGGTACATTATGTTTAGAAATAAATCTCTACAGGGAGCTTCCGGGAATCTGTTCGAAAAGGGGAATCGGACAGATTCTAAGCTTTGGAAGTTTATTTTAAATTGTAATACCCTACATAAGTGTGGTTTTGTTTCTCCAGTGACACAGGTTTTGGAATTTTCTCTAACCGCATTTAAAATCAGTTTCATGCCTGGATGTCGGCAGCATCCTTGAACTGTAGGCATCTTTCCAAATGGGATTAGGGTTCCTTGTCGAAAAAGTAGGATTTTAATTTTGACTCATTTCCATAATTTCTTCTGAGTAGTATTTTCCAGTGCAATTCCAAGAGTTTGGTACACTGGTGAAGGTCTTGCCAAATGGGCTTAGGTTTATTTATAAATCAAGATTTAAAATTTGACTCATTTCCATAACTTTTTCAGAGTAGGATTTTCCAGTACAATTCTAAGAGTTTGGTCCTCTACTGAAAGTCTCGCCAAATGGGGTTAGGTTCCTTAATCTATAAACCAAGACTTAAGTTTTGACTCATTTACATAATTTTTTCTGAGTGGGATTTTCCAGTACAATTCTAAAAGTTTGGTCCTCTGGTGAAGGTTTTGCCAAATGGGGTCAGGTTTCTTTTTCTATAAGTCAAGATTTAAGTTTTTACTCATTTCCATAATTTTCTCTGGGTGGGATTTTCCAATATAATTCTAAGAGTTTGGTCCTTTGGTGAGAGTTTAGCCAAATTAGGTTAGGTTTATTTGTCTATAAATTATGATTTTAATTTTGACTCATTTCCATAATTTTCTCTGAGAAGGATTTCCCACTATAATTCTAAGAGTCCGGTCCTCTGGTGAGAGTATTGACAAATGGGGTTAGGTTTCTTTGTCCACAAATTAGGATTTCAATTTTGACTAATGTTCATGATTTTCTCTGAGAACTTTTTCCCACTACAATTCTACGAGATAGGTCCCCTGGTGAGTCTTGCCAAATTGGGTTAGGTTTCTTTGCCTACAAGTTAGGATTTCAATTTTGACTAATGTTCATGATTTTCTCTGAGAAGTATTTCCTACTGTAATTCTAAGAGAAAGGTCCTCTGGTGACAGTCTTGCCAAATTGGGTTAGGTTTCTTTACCTATAAATTAGGATTCCAATTTTGACTCATGTCCATAATCTTTTCTGAGCAGGATTTTCCAGTACAATTCAAAGAATTTGGTCCTCTGGTAAGAGTCTTGCCAAATGAGGCTAGGCTTTTTTGTCTATAAATTAGGATTTTAATTTTGATTTTTACTGTATGGACACAACGACATCGCGCTACCGGCGCAAGAGGTTTTTGAAAGCTTTCTTTAACGTAAAACTGAGTGATGGTCTCCCTGTCAGCCATAAGGGTCTCGATAATTCTAATTAGTGCTCCGATTCGACCTTTAAGATTTGGGTGACTTACTTTTTCATCTTTCGTTAAATGACTTTTTCGTCATTCATTTTATGCTCTACTTTCGGCAGTAGGAGATCGCTGGCCCAGGAACGTGGATTTTGTCTTATTTCATAAGAACGTATGGACATAATAATAATAATAATAATAATAATAATAATAATAATAATAATAATAATAATAATAATAATAATAATAATAATAGTGGTAGAGAAATCCACAGTGGTGTAAGCGTAAATATATATTAGAAATATATACATATTTACACTTACACAATTATTATTGTTATTATTATTCATAAAGGCCTCATAATAGCATGAGCCACTAAAATAGTGAATCTACAGTGGTGTAAGTGTAAATATGTGTATATATTTCTAATATATATTTGCACTTACACCCTCAGGTTCTTTACCATTTAGTGACTCGTTGAAGTCATGAAACTTTTTATGAATAATAAAATAATAATAATAATAATAATAATAATAATATTAATAATAATAATAATAATAATAATAATAATAATGACATTTGAAGAAAACAAACGTAACGTCTACAGATATTCTGTTGACGCTCACGCTGCTAATAATTAATAATCTTCATATAGAGATAGACATGCAGACTTATCACAAGGAAAATGACACACTGGGTTTACACCCAATGTGATTTGAAGCACAGAAAGATATATTCATAACGTAAGGAAATCATATACTTTAACAAGTATTATGCCTCTAGCTGTGGCAACCCCTTTCGTTCCTTTTACTGTACCTCCTTTCACACTCTTTCTTCCGTCGTACTTTCAACCCTATCCTAACAATTATTGATTCATAGTGCATCTGCGAGGTTTTCCCCCTGTTACACCTTTTAAACTTTTACTCTCAGTCTCTGTTTCAGCGTTGAATGACCTCACTGCTCCCAGTGTTTGGCCTTTGTCCTAAATTCTATGTTGAATTCAATTCAACAAGTATTACGAAAATAATTTGAAAAATATCTTCACTTAATGTCTTAGCTCAGGAATTTTTTTTCTCTTATGTGCTCCCTTCGTTAAATCGCGGTTTTCATTCCTAGTTATTTTGTGATAAATAAATAAATAAAAAAAAAAACGGAAAAGGAAACACGTTTTTATAGAGCGAATTTGCAAATGAAGAAGTGTAGTAGTAATGACATGACTTGCACTGTAAAGTAATACCAAATCAGTGCTACACTTTCTCGCAATTCTGAGAGTGATCACCTTTCCCAAAGCGTGTCCAATATTGTAACCAACTCACTGTAAACCAGAAAAATCCATTTACAACTATTCATCAAATCCCGCGTCACTAAATCGCAACTTTTTTTTATATATTTTTTTTTTATTCCTGCCCGCCTGGCACTTTTTTTTTTTTTTTTTTTGCTAGAGTAGTCGTATAGAGAGGCTCACGCTTCGTTAAGCCTAAACGTACGAATAGACACTCCGTTGTTCTTTTCTTAATATCTGCGAGCGTCCTTTGTTCTTATTTATTAACTGTCTTCTGTTTTCCTGTTTTGCTTTCAAAGGTATTATGTTTTTCTGGGTTACTTTGCTTGCTTGGTCATGCGCGTTTATCTTAATTTATTTTTGTATTTATTTTCTATTTTCTTAATTTAAAAAAATAATTTCATACGAAAACATTCTATCCTGTAGACAATTGGTTGATCATCGAAATGGATACCTCTAAAATAATAATAATAATAATAATAATAATAATAATAATATCTAATAATAATAATAATAATAATAATAATAATAATAATAATAATCATTATGTATTATGTGTTACTAATAATATTATTATTATTAATAATATTAATATTATTATTAATATTAATATTAGTAAAACATAATGTTCAAATTTTGAAATTCTGTCATTTGTAATTTTTGAATAAAAGTAATTGTACACATATACATAGTTATATAAATATCACAATAATTTAAATTTATGCAGGTAACAATCACATATTTAAAATGCGTTATTTAGAGCATCTTGAGGACAGAGAGAGAGAGAGAGAGAGAGAGAGAGAGAGAGAGAGAGAAAGTGTAAGGCTTTTTAATTCTGCCTTCTCTCATCTTTCTATCCTGTCTCTCTGTCCAAATCTCTCTCTCTCTCTCTCTCTCTCTCTCTCTCTCTCTCTCTCTCTCTCTCTCTCTCTCATACCGCACACACACACACATCAAATCCTGGCTTTGGTTTACCAAAATAGCAAGTTTCGAATTTTAGCCTTTTCGTTTAATCCTTTGTTTTTACACTTTCTCTCTCTCTCTCTCTCTCTCTCTCTCTCTCTCTCTCTCTCTCTCTAACTGTTTGATTGTGTATGTGTGTGTCACTCTCACTATCTCTCTCACTCTCTATAACTGTTTGATTGTGTATGTCTCTCTCTCTCTCTCTCTCTCTCTCTCTCTCTCTCTCTCTCTAACTGTTTGATTGTGTATATGTGTGTGTCACTCTCACTATCTCTCTCTCTCTATAACTGTTTGATTGTGTATGTCTCTCTCTCTCTCTCTCTCTGTTTGATTGTGTATCTCTGTGTCCCTCTCTCTCTCTCTCTCTCTAACTGTTTGATTGTGTATGTTTCTCTCTCTCTCTCTCTCTCTCTCTCTCTCTCTCTCTCTCTCTCTCTCTGTAACTGTTTGATTGTGTATGTGTATGTCACTTTCTCTCTCTCTCTCTCTCTCTCTCTCCCTCTCTCTCTCTCTAACTGTTTGATTGTGTATGTATGTGGCTTTCTCTCTCTCCTCTCTCTCTCCCTCTCTCTCTCTCTCTCTCACCCTCTCTCTCTCTCTCTCTCTCTCTCTCTATCTGGTTGACTGTGTATGTGTCACAATGTGTATGAGTGGTATGTATGTGCAAATATAAGTATCCCCCCATCGCCCCCCCACCCCCCGCCCGGCAACCTTGCCATCTCGGATACAACTTCACACAGCCTCTGTATCCTTCTCCCTTCTTCCCGGGCAAAACCTTTGATCATTTTTACCGGTATTATTTTCCATTCTGGCAATCACCAGAGGGCAAAAGGAATAGCAAACCGACCAATCAGAATCTTAATAGAGTTTTCACCGGCCAATTACTTTTCAGAATTGGATCGTTCTCCTGCCGAGTGGTTGGTTGGTTGGCTGGTGGTGCTGGTGTAGTGGTGGTGGTGGTGATAGTAGTTATAGTGGTTGTGGTTGATGGTGGTTGATGGGTTAATACAAGGAACGGGGAGCGGGTGCTATGGTTGAGGGCTATTGTTTTTGAATACCGGACTACGGAGCATCATCGATAAATGGATGTGGATGTATAGAAGTTTGCATGTGTTTGTGTGTGCGTATTTGTGTATGCGTGTTTTTTTTAGGCCCTTTTTTCAGATGTTCTATTAACAAATTTAAAACAACATTTTTTGCATATCATCTACCTGATATTTGCAATTGATTCTCAAGAGTAATTGATTTCTTTGGTTACTTACGGGTGAATCGACATTAATTTACCGAAATACGTATTTAAAAGCATTGACTGTTTTCAGCTTACTTATCGTCGAAGATATCACACATCGTATGATAATTAACATTTCTTGAATGAAAATGTGTGTATCCTCCGCTGTTACTTTCGTTTATCTATAAATATTCGTCTATAATTATTTGCCGTTGATAATAATGTTCAATATTATGATGCTGAATGAAAATGATTGATCTTGATCTCTTTTGTGAGATGATGACCCTTAACTGTAAACAAGTAAAAAATGCGCCGAAGTTTCTTCGGCGCAATCGAGTTTTCTGTATAGCCGATACAGCGTATAATCAGTGCCACCGAAAATAGATCTGTCCTTTGGTATAGCCTAATGCTGTATGAGCCGCGACCCATGAAACTTTAACCACGACGCAATTGTGGCTGGCCTATATCGTTGCCAGAAGCACGATTATGGCTAAATTTAACCTTAAATAAATAAAAAAAAAAAACTAATGAGCATAGAGGGCTGCAATTTGGTATGTTTGATGATTGGAGGGTGGGTGATCAACATACCAATTTGCAGCCCTCTAGCCTCGGTAGTTTTTAAGATCTGAGGGCGGACAGGAAAAGTGCGGACAGAAAAAAGTGCGGACGGACAGACGAAGCCAGCACATTAGCTTTATTTTACAGAAAATTAAAACTAAAGATGAAAAATTGGGCGTTCTTGTTTGTAAAACTTCCACGCATTAGATAGGTGGGCGTAGCAGTTTGCTTTAACATAAATAGAAAAATAAGAACATTGAGAAAGGCGAAATCTAAACTTTGCCACAACTGTAGACTGCATCCTATGAATGACAATTTCTGAAACATAATAAGTTTTAATCTAGTATACTATTATCTTTACAGCATTAGAACAGGAGTGCTTCTGATATGAATGCAATTCAGTCATTACAATATTAAAACTGGAATATTCTTACCGGGTCTAAACACATTTCATTTTAACAGAGTCATTTTTGAAAATCAGCACTTTATCAAAAGGAAACGCCATAATATACTTATAGTATCAAAATGAAATAAGTATCACTGATAAGTAGGCCTATTCTATATTTAGCGATTCATCCGTTGCCATAGTAGAAGGGTTCAGTAGAATCTGAGACTCTGGTCTATAGGCTCTGGCAGTGTCTACCAGACAGACCCGAGAGGATTTTCAACTTCATAATGAATGTGCACGGAGAGACATTTTCTCCAGGCGACTACAGTTACCTATACTCAGTTTTGTATTTTTGCAGTATCTACACAAATACAAAACTGAGCAAAATGTCAGATACTCCCTTGCCTTACTGCTGATTTTGCAGATACTGCAAATAGGACCCCCTAAATACGCGTGGAAAGCATTGAAGAATCATTCTGAAACTACAGTAACTTTTGTATTTTGTGCTTCACGAGCCCAATAGGTGGCATATCTCAATTTCGAAAATTTTACAGATACTGCAGTTTTCCACTTTAGGGCAGTATAGTTAACTATAGTGTTGTAGTCGTAAATTATATGGTGAATATAATATAGTAAGCGAGGAAGATAACGTTCTATATCACTGACAGCAGGGACGGAAATTGAAATGCCGTAAGCCGTTTTCCCACCCATGGACTGAGTCTCGAGAAAAACAAAATAATAGTCACTTTGTCATTTAATCTTTAAGTGCACTTCGTCATTTAATCTTTAATTGCACTGCGTCATTCAATCTTTAAGTGCACTGCGTCATTTAATCTTTAAGTGCATTGCGTCATTTAATCTTTAAGTGCTGATTAGTGGGTGAGCCACTTTCATAACATTAACTGCTTTAACATTCGCACAAATGGATATTCAGCGCACAATACACCAATCACCTCAACACTACCGCGCTCCGCAGCCTCATTCTTTCTTAACATTAAGTCTCTCCCTTTCCAGTAATTTCACACCATCTATCAGGCCTTCCATAGATCTTCCTCTCTGCCTTCCTACTATCACTTCCAAATTTTACTCTTTTCCATAATCAATCGTCTTTCAATCTTTCCAGATGACCAAACCACCGCAAAGCAGTCTGATCTACCATTTGAGTTATGGTAACCTTCCTACCTACCAACACTTCTACTTATCTTCAATTTTCTCACTCTTTCAGTTCTTCTTATGGTACATTTACTGCGAAGACAGATCATCTTAGAAGCTGCTATCTCTATTCATTTTTTTTTTTGCTGTAATTTACATTCAACATTCCCACTTCACTTCACTTCCATAGGTACTCCGAGTCTCTTAATATTATTTTTATTTTTTATAATTCAAAATGAAGGTTGCTCAGCTAGAAACCCCAAGGATATGTGAGACAGGGGAAACCAGAAATAAGGACGAATTGATAATATGTGTCTGTACAAAAAGAATAACCTTGTTGTCGTCATTATTATTATTACTCAAAATGGATAAGCCTTCAAGACCCACAAATTACAACAACTGTCGAAAATAATAGAGTTACCAAATGTGAAAAAGAGAAGCCAAATTGGTAAAAATAACATGAATAACATTTAAATGAAATCCCGCTGCTCACTGGTGGCTTGGATGGTGCCATTGCATAAACCCGGTGGTCCGCCAACCTAGCGGCCTGAAAGCTCGAGGGTGAGTAGGAGAATAGGTAGTAGCCCTCGTGCTGGGGTGTTAAACAGTGGGCCTAGCAACACACTAGCCACGTTGACATTGGGACCTGTCCCCGACAGGCTGTCGGCCAAAGAAACAGGAGATCAGCGGCTACCCTATGAGCCTCGCAGAGACCCAGGAGGACTTTAACTTTTAACTTAAATACAAAAACAGCAATATCAGACAGAAAAAAACAAAGGAAATAATGCAACACTGAAATCGTATTGTAGCTTCGTTTCAGCATATAACCTGTTGATAAGATTTTGGCATTTGTGGAACCACCTGTGATCTACAAAGCGATGCCAAATAAATGTAACATATTACTCAGTCTTTTATGCCTTTATGCAAATGCATGACCTAAGCCTTCTAAAATACAGTAGGTTTTAAATGATGCTCCATATTTTTACACGTCTTTGGTTTAGAATGAAATTAATAATGATGGTTACTTCAAGAACGGCCTGTTTTTATCAGAACTGTTTTTTTATTTACATTAATAAATCATTAGCATATAATACGTCACCAGTTTAAATACGTCGTCCTCGGCCTAATCTCAAATGCGGTTCAGAAGGTTCACGAAGTCTAGTTCCTAATCAGGCCAATATTTCTATTAACGCATGCGCCTTGTGAATACGGTCAAACCAACATTAAGGAAAGGAAGAATTTAATTCATAATTATTATTAGTTGTGGGAAACGCGTGCCAATAAAAAAAATCAATAATGCACTCACTAATAAACACACCCCTCTAAAAGAAATAAATAATAAAAAAAAAACTTTGCATTATAGCAATTTATTTGTCTTGAATTCATGAGGCACTTCAAGTATTCTTCACGTGCTCCTTAAAGGAAATCAAATATTTTTGTTTTCTTGACAGATTTTATGTGGAATATTGCCAAACCTCTCGCCAGGTTTAACGATGTCCAATCTCTTTCTTCTTTTTGTGGTTTTGTTTTACTGGAGTTTCTGATTTTACTTTATTTGCTTCCGTCTTTATATTTACATACATTGTACACGCAAAGAAATAAATCTACAGCAAGAGAGGCTGAAGTAAGAAAAAGAAGGGATAAAGCTTAAAGCTCATAATGAGCTGCTTCTCTCGTTGTAAAATGACAATGAAGTCGGTTAAAATCATTTCAACGGTTTAAGGATAAAAGCTCTGCAATTTCGGGGCACAGTAAAGGAAGAATTGATCAGATGGGTAAGGGCTCTCGTTCTCACACTTCCATCGAAGTGTGGGCGTTAGAAGTATATGGTACCATATAATTTTATATATGTATATATATATATATATATATATATATATATATATATATATATATATATATATATATATATATATATATATATACATATACATACATATATATACATATTTTATATATATATATATATATATATATATATATATATATATATATTTATATATATATATATATATATATATATATATATATATATATATATATATATATATATATATATATATATATATATATATGGGAGAAGTTGCTACCCATCCCTTGTCTTTCACTCCCACTTAACTTATGCTGATACCCATTCATAGGTGGGTCGACTGGTCGGCATGGACCAAAACTGAACCACGGATCTTACAAAGGTCATAATAGTCCTCTACCACTATATATATGTATATTTGTGTGTGTATGTGTGTGTTTGTGAAGTATGCACACATACGTATTTTCATGCTAATATTCTTATGCAAATAACGATCCTCTCACAGAAGAACAAGTCTTTATCTAACTTTATCTACAAGAATGTAATTCAGTATTCTTACGTATTTTAATTGTCGCTTGATGATATCGTGTAACAGACGCAACGACCCGAACAATGTGGAACACTTTTGGCTGATCAAGTAAAAAGAAATAGATATAACAGAAGATTCGTTTCGTTTTCTCTCTTTCTTTCTCTTCATAATCGACCTTTTTATTAATCAGTTAATTAATTAATTTATTTATTTGTTTACTTAATTGTTTAGTTATCTGTTTATTTATTTATCTATTTTTAGTTTTCTGTAAAAGAACAGTATTGTGCCGGCTTTGTCTGTCCGTCCGCACTTTTTCTGTCCGCCCTCAGATCTTAAAAACTACTGAGGCTAGGGGGCTGCAAATTGTTATGTTGATCTTCCACGCTCCAATTATCAAACATACCAAACTGCAGCCCTCTAGCCTCAAGTTGCTCTTATTTAAGGTTAAAGTTAGTCATAATCGTACTTCTGGCAGCGCTATGGTACCAACAACTGCAGTACCACCGGACCGTGGCTGAGTTTCATAGGCCTCGGCTATGAGTTTTATGGGCAGCGGCTGAGGCCACCACCGGACAGAAAACCCGATTGCCCCGAAGGAACTTCGGCGCATTTTTTTACTGGTTTTATTTTTTGTCCCGTCACTCAGCTCAGGCACTGAGATTGTCGTACTCCATCTAGGGTAAAATAAAAATAAATAATTCTTCATTTTCTGTTCCGTTCTTTTAAAGTTTTGTTAAAGCCGTTGAATTATTGTCAGCCTCATTTATTACGGATACTGTTTTCCGTTACAAATTATCTTATCCTTGAAATGACTGTACTCATAACTAATTAAGAGAACCATCTCATATCCCCCGTGACCTTCTCCTCACTATTTTAAGGAAGCAAATTCTCCCTCCTCCAGTCTTCTATTCCCTCAAACCCCCACATATAGGGACAAATAAACACACTCCCACACTCACCCACACACACACACACCCACACACACACACACACACAAACACACACCCACAGATCGGCATCGGGGTGTCGAAGCGGTAATCGCTTGATTATTATGCTATTAAACACTCACTGGCTTTTTCCATCACTTTGGCAAACACAGCTGTTTTTGCTGCTGCTGCTGCTGCTGAAGCTGTTTGTACTATTTCTCTGGTGCTGCTGCTTTTCCTAGTTATTTTGCCGTTGTTTGTTTTCTTGTTTGTATAGTCGCTGCTACTGCTTTTCCTAGTCATTTTACTGTTTGTTTTCTCATTTGTGTTACTCTGCTGTGAATGTTTTTTTAATATATATTCCTTGCTGCTTTTATTGCCGTTCTTACCATTTCTATTATCGTGACTACTGCTGCTTTTACGATACTGATAAATGGCCTTTTTCCTATATTTATCTTGCTGGTTTTACTGCCGTTCTAATATTTTTATTAACTTGATTACTACTGCTTTTCCTACTACTGTTACTGGTTGTCCTATTACTACTGCTGCCGGTAATGGTATGTGCTGATTCTACTGCTATTATAGCTTCTACTGCAGCTGCTACCATTGTCCTACTTTTACGAAGCGGTAAACACTTTCTACTACTTCTACCGCCGTTGCTGCTTTTCTTCCGAGTATCGTCTTTGGCGACGCTGCTGTCATTGTTTGGTAACCAGCAAACGCTGCTTAGTTTAGCTAAAAGAGGTTTTAAGGGTAAAAGCTCACTGCTGCTTACTCTTGTTATTGGTTTCCTTAGGCCAAACCCCTAGCTTTACCTCGGTGTGAGGTTATGGGGTTTAAAGCGTAGGGTGGAATGGGGTTCCAAGTCCGTCAGTGGGGTGGCTTGGCCATATGGAGGTTGGAAGTGCTTTGGGGGAAGGGAAAGGGGAGGGGAAGGGGAAGGGGTAGATAATTTCACAGCATGGGACCGGGATAACTTGAGTCTAATTTAGTTCTTAGACTGACATTAAGAGGTTTTTTTATTCGTCATATGGAAAGCAGAGATAATTATTGTTGTTTACTGCTGGAGCGTTGTCATACCCACCTAATTCTTGTTTTTCTCATTTCTCTTTTATCCTCTAGAGATATCTTTACTCACATCAATTAGTGCCAACAAATTAGAGCTAATTCATCTTGTATGCCAAATATCATTTCAGCAGCAAATTAAGACTCATGCTATCTAATCAGGCCATCTATCATACATATCACCTGGCCATTTCTCTCTCTCTCTCTCTCTCTCTCTCTCTCTCTCTCTCTCTCTCTCTCTCTCTCTCAGAGTATGGCAGTTCCATCTTGTTATTTATACATCAAGACACTACAAACTTCCAAAGGTAGATTCATTTTCCTTTAATAGGAAAGAGGGGGCAGACCCTCTGTCAGTAGTGTTTCAGTATTCTTGCTTAATTTTAATAACCTTTTCTTAATTTCTCTTTTGTTATTTATTGAGAGGTCTAGTTGGCATACAAAAAAAATAAGTAAATTTATCAGTTTATTGATAAATCGAAAGATCGACAAATTTTAAGCCATGTGCTTGTATAGGGGATGGATAAATAGAAGTACATACACACACACAAACATACACACACACACACACACACACACACACACACACATATATATATATATATATATATATATATATACATACATATACACACATATGTGTGGGTGAGTTGTGCATGTGAATCAGCAGGTAAATCTCATCTCTCTCTCTCTCTCTCTCTCTCTCTCTCTCTCTCTCTCTCTCTCTCTCTCTCTCCATTTCCACAAATGTATCAGTTACTTAGACTTCAAACATTCATTATGACGTCAGATACTGTCTAATTAATCAGCGATGAGTTATTAATAATGTAATTAAAATATACAAATAACAGGACAACAGGAAAATAAACATATAAAGTACATTTTTAAATACAAGAAATGACTCAGAGATATATAAACAGAAAATAAGCAACGCCAAAAGACCTAGTCCTCCATAATTACCGATCACCAAAAAGAGAGATTTTCCAGAATTACACGTAGGGGGAACTGTTTGTAATTAGGCCTTGTTCTTTTTTTTTCTTAATTGTAGAACCTGACTCTACCGCATGTAGGTATAATTTTTAACTATATTTATTTATTTATTTATTTACTTGTTTATTTATTTATTTATTTATTTATGCAGCAAATTGTTCCTGATTCTTAATATCTCAAATACTTTAGAAAATGTTTTATACTCAGATTGTCTGAGTGAAGTTATATCTTAAAATATTGATCTGTCTCAATGAATGACATTTAATCATATTAATATCCGTTGATTACTATGCCAATTTGCAGATAAAATGTCAGCCAGAAATGACTGATGCTCGATCTAGGAAAAATAAATTTGTTTGAAGTTTATATATCTGACGATATTCTATGGAGTTTGCAGTTCCTATCCGATCTCAATAACAATTTCTCTCTGTCTGTCTCTCTCTCTCTCTCTCTCTCTCTCTCTCTCTCTCTCTCTCTCTCTCTCTCTCTCTCTCTCTCTCTCTCTCTCTTCCTTTCCCTTTTTTTTACTATTTAAGTTTCTGAACATTTATAGTAATACAAGAAATTTTTTTCTCATTTAAGTTTGACATATATTTATATATATATATGAGATTATATATATATTATATATATAAATATATACAGTATATATAATATATATGTATATATATATATATATATATCTCTCTATATATACAGTATATATATTTTCTATATATATATATATATATATATATATATATATATATATATATATATATGTGTGTATATGTGTGTGTGTGTGTGTGTGTGTGTGTAAATCATGAAAATATTAGAAACGATGAATATTTGAATATAGGCAATGACACGAAGGAAAGTGAAACAACAGCAGGTGGTGCTAGGCCCTTTCGACTTACTGTCCTTTGCTTAGCTAAGCAAAGGACAGTAAGTTCGTTTATTTCAGATATATTTATTATATATATTATATATATATATATATATATATATATATATATATATATATATATATATATATATATATATATATATATATCCGTTATCTGTTCTCTTATTCTGTATAATATATGTTTCTTCAAGACTTTTGATGTAAATGCATTGCACTAAAGTGTATTCGAGAGGAGTCCATTTATGTTAATTCTTTATTTAGTGTATTGTTCGGCTTCACAGTTTGTAATTTACCATTAATGAAGTTTCTGATGACTCTCGTGCAAAATCTTTGTGTTCCGCTAATGACATACGTAATAAAATGACAAAAAAAGAAAATTATACCAATATTTGGAAGAATTTTTTATTTTCTAAGGGTAATTCAAAGAAGCTTTAATTTTGTTCAAAGTATAATTAAAGTTTTAATTTTCAAGGATTATTCAAAGGTTTTAATTTTTTGAATGAATTCAAAGTTTTAATTTTTTTCAAAGGATTATTCAAAGAAGTTTTAATTTTCTAAGGATAATTCAAAGAAGTTTTAATTTTTTTCAAAGGATTATTCAAAGAAGTTTTAATTTTCTAAGGATAATTCAAAGAAGTTTTAATATTTTTCAAAGGATAATTCAAAGAAGTTATAACTTTCTAAGGATAAGTCAAAGGAGTTTTAATTTTTCTCAAAAGACAATTCAAAGAAGTTTTAATTTTCAAAAGATAATTCGATGTAGATTTTATCCTCCATATTTTGACATCCAAAGAAAAAGGGTCGCGTCCACCATAACCTCTACCACCGTCGGAGACTAAACACGCCTTGTTCTCTCACCTGGGCTTCCACTAATCAGTCTATCAAACATCAGGTGAGGCCTAAAATAACCTTTAATTGGTTGATTCAGGTGTCTACGGGATATGTTTGCTAAACGGGAGCGATAAAGGGTGATAACTGTTAAAACGTATGGGGAGATGGCGGGGAGGCGCTAGGCTGATTCGTATGTAGATTTGTAGGGGTCCAGAGCATATGAGAGAGAGAGAGAGAGAGAGAGAGAGAGAGAGAGAGAGAGAGAGAGAGAGAACTCCTTACAAGATGCTTTGGTTAGAAGTTCAGGCAACATTTTGCAGTAATGATTCAGTAATCCAAGAGGAAAGAAAAATAGTGTGTCTGTCTGCTTAATATATATTGACCGTCTCTCTCTCTCTCTCTCTCTCTCTCTCTCTCTCTCCTTTCTGATATTTTTTAATATTTATACCATGAAAGCTAAACTTTCATTTGCATTCTCCTTTTCTAATGTTGCCTCAATCTACAGCGCGTGGTTCTTTTACTAACACTGATCTTTCTATCATGCTATCTATCCCTTGTTTGACATGAAAGTTTTATATCTATATATACCGACATTTTTCTTTGTTTGTCACTCTTGTAAAGTTTTACGTTGCTAGAATATTAAGCAAACCACAACGAGGGTAATCCTTTGCTCTGGATGAAGCGCTTATTATTAAAGGGTTATGTTTCGTTTGATTGTTAATTTTTTCTGTTGCTTTTGTTTGTGTAAACGTATAAGGCAAAGAGAGAGAGAGAGAGAGAGAGAGAGAGAGAGAGAGAGAGAGAGAGAGAGAGAGAGAGCTAACATTAAGCAAAATTTAAAAACAAAGATTAAACATCCTACAATAATGTTGATTATCACCATCAAACTAAATTAAGTTAAAATAGATCAGCATTACAGTGATCAAAATACCAATTATTATCATTATATTCATCATGATCATGATAATTATTTCATAATGTTATTACAATAATCGTCTCTGAATCATTTTTATTTCCTTTCATTGTCATAATTTAATATCATCAGCGTCTCCGGTCGCATAAAATGTAATTATTACTTTCCTCTTCCTCACAATTTATTATCACTATTATTTTCATTATCATAATTTAATGTAACACCATCATCATCCACATCATCATAACTTAATAAACTCGTCATCGTCATCATGATTTAATACCATATCATCCTCTTTGTCATGATTTATTACCATCGTTATTTTCATCATTATAATCTCATATAATCATCATCCTTACATAAAATAACATTTTAAAAATCATCTTCATCATAATTTCATGCCATCATTCCTATCAACAGCCTCTGATACCATCACTATGTTCTTCATTATAACTAATTATCACCTATTTTATGGTCTTATAATCTATTAATCACCATCCCTATCACCATAATTCAAAATCACCATCCTTCACCATCCCGTTATGGCTTAATACCATCAAAATCATGAACGTCATAATGTAAGATTACCACCATCGTCACCATTCTCATCACTATAGATCAACACTTCACCCTCATTATAATCCGACCACATCATTATCATCATCAGAAACACAATCATTGTCCCATGATGATTTAATACCATCACGATCGTGGACGTCAAAATCATCGACCACAATCATCACAATTCCCACCATATTAGCCCAGTCCCAACATCCCCACGACCACAATCCGACACCATCATTACCACTACCGTTAACGTCCCCCCCCCTTATTCATCAAAATCCGACCACATCATCATCATCATCAAAACCACAATCATCATCCCATGATGGTTTAATACCATCACAATCATGAACGTTATAATCTAAGATACCACTATCGTCACTATTCTCACCATCATGTTCCAACCCCACCATTCTCAAGACCACAATCCGACACCATTATTACCACCGTCGTTATCACCCTCATTCGTCATATTTCGGCTACATTATTATCATCATAACCACAACATCTTCCTAGGATAGCTTAATACCTTCACAATCATGAACGTCAAAATTCTCGACCACAATTTTCACAATTCCCACCATCATGGTTAAACACCACCATCCCCATAACCATAATCCGGCACCATAGCTACCACCCTCATTCACCATCATCAAAACCACAATCATCATCTCATGTTAGAGTTACAACCATCACAATCGTGAACGTCAAAATCTTAGACCGCAATTGTCACTATTCTCACCATCATGGTCCAACCCTACCACCACCATCGTTACCACCCTCTTTCACCATAATCCGACCACATCATCATCAAAATCACAATCACCATCCCATAGCTTACAATCATCATAATCCTGAACGTCAAAATCCTCGACCACAATTGCCACTATTCTCACCATCACGGTCCAACCTTATCACCACCATCGTTACCACCCTCATTCACCATAATCCGACCACATCATCATCATCATCACAACCGTCATCCCATGATGGCTTACAACTACCACAATCCTGAACGTCAAAATCCTAGACCACAATTGTCACTATCCCCACCATCACGGTCCAACCCTATTACCACCATCGTTACCACCCTCATTCATCATAATCCGACCACATCATCATCATCATCATCACAACCATCATCCCCTGATGGCTTACAACTACCACAATCCTGAAAGTCAAAATCCTAGACCACAATTGTCACTATCCTCACCATCACGGTCCAACCCTATCACCACCATCGTTACCACCATCATACACCATAAACTGACCACATCATCATCATCACCAGAATCACAATCATCATCCCATGATAGCTTACAACCATCACAATCATGAACTTCAAAATCCTAGACCACAATTGTCACTATTCTCACCATCATGGTTCAACCCCACCACCACCATCATTACCACCATCATTCACCATAATCCGACCACAACTACCACAATCCTGAAAGTCAAAATCCTAAACCACAATTGTCACTATCCTCACCATCACGGTCCAACCCTATCGCAACCATCGTTACCATCATCATACACCATAAACCGACCACATCATCATCATCATCAGAATCACAATCATCATCCCATGATAGCTTACAACCATCACAATCATGAACTTCAAAATCCTAGACCACAATTGTCACTATTCTCACCATCATGGTTCAACCCTACCACCACCATCATTACCACCATCATTCACCATAATCCGACCACATCATCATCATCATCAGAATCACAATCATCATCCCATGATAGCTTACGGCCACCACAAACATGAACGTCAAAATCCTAGACCACAATTGTCACTGTCCTCACCATCACGGTCCAACCCTACCACCACCATCGTTATCACCCTCAGTCACTATAATCCGACCACATCATCATCACCATCATCATCAAAACCACAGTCATCATCCCATGATAGCTTACAACCACCACAAACATGAACGTCAAAATCCTAGACCACAATTGTCACCACCCTCACCATCACGGTCCAACCCTATCACCACCATCGTTACCACCATCATACACCATAAACCGACCACATCATCATCATCATCATCATCAGAATCACAATCATCATCCCATGATAGCTTACAACCATCACAACCATGAACTTCAAAATCCTAGACCACAATTGTCACCACCCTCACCATCACGGTCCAACCCTACCACCACCATCGTTACCACCCCCATTCACCATAATCCGACCACATCATCATCACCATCATAATCGCAGGTCCACGAGAGGATTCACGGAACAGGATAGTCACCCCCGGTGGGGACGTCCAATCTGGAATCTAAATACGCCGATTATCAATCCACTATCCGCGGATTTTGCCGCTTTTATCCGGCGGTAATCTGTAGCCGTTCCGCCCTTACAATTGTAGGATTAAAACTCTTTTTGTGCGGGGTTTCCAATGCCGGCCGCACTTATTCCGCTGAAATATCAAAGTGGATGAAGGCAGGCTGCATTTTGGCCTGTCTGTTTAACTGGTCGTTTGAAGGGAATAATATAGCTCGAATTATTTACTTTATTCTTATTTATTTTTCCGCTCGCGAATACTCGTTCTCCAGGCACTCAACCCTCGATTTACCTTTTATAGTTATGGTAGATGAATGCAGTTGATATCTATCATGACTGCTGTATTCGTTCTTTAATCATGCACCGTGTAATTATGTATTTCTCTTCGTTCTGTATTTCCTATGCCGTTCGCAATTTCTCTCAAACGAACACCAGGTTCTTTGGAAGTTTTGTGGAATTCGCGATTCCCCAACATACATGTCAGTGTTGTATGTGCTATGTTGCTCCTCTCATCCTTCTCTCGGTAAGGAACTGTATTGCTACTCACTTGTATGGATTTCAAAATGCTCGATTGGATATTAGCCTATTCATTTCTAGATTGCACTGCTAGCTGTTTAACAATAAATTATAACTGTTTCTTGTCCTTCCTGGTTTCAGCAGTAGTTTGGATACAGATTACTTTTCTGACATGATCTCTATTAGTGGTTAAAGTTTCCGGCCGGTCGACTTATTTGTTAATGCAATACCTGCCCTGTTTCTGTAGCGGATAAGACTGATTGTTTGCAGGGCTCAATGGCTACTAAACATTCAGACATCATTCGAAATTCGTGATGTTGTAGGATAATTATTATTTTTATTATTCATAAGATATACCCTATTCGTATGGAACAAGCCCACAGGGGCCATTGACTTGAAATTCAAGCTTCCAAAGAATATGGCGTTCATTCGAAAGAAACTAACAACTCTTGTTCATCGAAACACATGCCGAACAAGGGACATTCTGATTCCATTTATACCCATTTAAACAGAGAGAGAGAAAAAAGATTCCTTTGGATATACCATCTCAAAAGAATGGATGTCAGTCAAGTTCCAACGAAAATACTATAGTGGGGAATACATGGATAAGGGAAAACTGTTATGCTACACCGACTCCGTAATGTGTAAAGACATAACTGTCATTAAATAGGACTCCAAGAGGTATTCCCATCACCACGCCAGTTACATGGTAAAAAAAAAAAACTCCCTTTCATGTGGCAGAAGGAAGATTTCTTACGTACAGTGCAAGCTCGTTTCCTGCAGCCCATGTTCACTAATGTGAAAGGATACAGCTTCCATCATAGAAACAGATATAGTTCCCGCCAAGAGCACTTTCATGTATAACCTCTCGAAGTTCATCCATTTTATGTCCCCCCTTTTTGAGGTTGTCAGTTTTAGGTCAGAAACCTTGAAAAGGTAACCAATAACTATTCCAGCACCTCAGCTAGTTTATAATGGGACAATATCCTTTTGGATATAATTGATATTAAGATATTACCAACTTATCGGCTTTAACAGTATCCACGGCAATAATATTATTCCATACCAAATAGGGTACTTAACATCAGCCTGGGCTTCACCCACTGCACTTCATATTCTGTTCGTATTCATTTTTATTCTTTGACCGAGTCTCTTTTTGAGGTTAAAGGTTTGCATGATCACCAAGGATGTCTTTCGATTTTTTTCAGACCCCTGCCAAGACATGATCACAAATATGTCTGTTTCTCATTGTTATATTAGGGTGAATTTTAGTTGTCTTGATGTTAAACCGATCCCCTTGTCAGAATGCCCTTCCTGAAATTCCCACGACATCGTCCAAATTCATCGGCCACAGCCACAGTCAACGAGCTTGAGGAGACCTACCGATCAACCGTGTATCCGATTTTTAAGCGTTAGGTTGCCAGAACACGATAGCGAAACCTTCAGACTCGTCGAACGCAGCCATAGCTCATCCACATTGAGGGGAGGAAGGTGGACCTTCCCCTGACCTCGAAGGCATAGCAGATAATCAGCAGGGACCTTGCTTCCATTATACCTACACACTAACTGAGGGGTTTCCCTGCATTGGCAATGAAAGCAAAGTTTGAGGAAAGACGTCTGCAATATTACCACAAGAGCAGCTTCTATTAAGGACCAAAATAGCTAAGATTTGATGAAATTATAATTATAATTTCATCAAAGCTATCTCAGTTTCTACAAAACTACAGCTTATGAGCAGATGAAATAGATTATGTATAATTCTTTGGCAGTAGATATTCAACGTGTTTATAAGTTATGGTGCAGAGAGAGAGAGAGAGAGAGAGAGAGAGTGGAAGTAGGGTTGTGGAGAAAGAACAGAACTAGAAAATAGCAATTGTCATGGCAAAATAAATAGTAATATGATAATAATATTGAACATAATAACTATGTCTTTCCATTAGAGACAAAACGAGAGAGAGAGAGAGAGAGAGAGAGAGAGAGAGAGAGAGAGAGCACAGGTTACAAACTCAGTCTACCAGTCAATTAAGGACTTAGTTTTGCATTAAAACTCCTTTGATGTCCGCAAGTTATAATAAAAACTAACATATTGCAAACTTTTCCACATAAACTAACTGAAATTACAATTGACTAATACAAAGTAAATAAGTTAATTCATCTGTAACCCTTGAACTTAAGATTTATCTGCTGAAGTTGACTAATTAAAGAAAATCATCAAAATAAATAAAAAAATTTCCACACAGAAACAGCTTTAATATTACCGCACACATACACGTACAAGTGCTGTATATATATATATATATATATATATATATATATATATATATATATATATATATATATATTATATATATATATATATATATATATATATATATATATATATATATATATATATATATGTTTATACAATATATATATATATATGTATATATATATATATATATATATATATATATATATATATATATATATATATATATATATATATATATATATATATATTTATATATATATATATATATATATATATATATATATATATATATAGAGAAGAGAGAGAGAGAGAGAGAGAGAGAGAGAGAGAGAGAGAGAGAGAGAGAGAGAGAGAGAGAACGCTAAAAGGTCATAGTTTGTTAGGTGGGTTCGGTATCTTAAAACAGAAATAACTGACAGGATCAATTGGATGGAGAAAAGTCCAACGATTCTTGGAACCTGGGAATATTGGAATCTAAAGGTAGATGGAGTGCAAGGAAAAGAGAAGTCTTAGAACTAAATATTGCTTACTATCAACAACCATGAAGAACTGTCGAAATGAACGTCACGGATTATACTTGTATATTTAAACCCTCAGTGATCCTCAAGGTGTAGAACTCCATGCTGGCATATATGCCAGGTTAATGTGACAAGCTCTTAAATCATGGGATAAGCTGCAGCCTAGTACCTAGTACAGTGCAAGGTCAATAGAGACGAGGTCTAACCACTTGGGTGTGGTAGCCTCCCACCTGGGGTAACTACGTAGGCAATGACGTATCTTAGAGGTACCCGCTCATCACGGCAATTTCCCTGCTGACGCAATAAGGAGGTAGACAAAGCTCCGCCTACATCGGAGATTTAGGGGGAAGTGAGCAGACCTTCTCTTTCTCTTGGCCTTGGTACAGTGGTCTTCACCAGTCCGCCGATGATACATTGCTTCTTTAGGTTTTATTAGCCATTTCTTCATTAAACTGATAACAGACGTTGCAGACTGATTTTCGATATTTACAAAGTAATAGTAACATGGGAACCCAAATATATAACATAATTAATTGCTTTCTTGCTCATACATTTTGCACACGAATACTCAAGACACAGGTAGGGCTGGATTTATGAAGGCCCAGAGTAAAGGCAAATAAAGTACTTGGAAGTTTATGCATGGAAATAAATGTCATCCTGATTTTCTCTGGAACAATTCCCTTTCATGGGAAACGACTCGTATTTGTATACTACATGTCTATGTATGCCTTTATTGACAGTGACTAGTGTTTTATAGTTAAATCTCAGAAGGTTTCATTAACGACTATAATTTGAAAATCGGTGGTTTACAATGAAGATATCTCATTCCTTGTCCTGAACTACTTTCAGTCTTTTACAAAACGGAATTCTTTAGTCAGAAACCACATAGAGGCATCTGTGAACTGCTTTCAGTCTTATACAAAATTAAATTCTTTGGTCAGAAACCACATAGAGGCATCTGTGAACTGCTTTCAGTCTTATACAAAATGAAATTCTTTAGTCAGAAACCACATAGAGGCATCCGTGAACTGCTTTCAGTCTTATACAAAATGAAATTCTTTAGTCAGAAACCACATATAGAGGCATCCGTGAACTGCTTTCGGACTTTTACAAAATGAAATTCTTCAGTCAGAAACCACATAGAGGCATCTGTGAACTGCTTTCAGTCTTTTACAAAATGGAATTCTTTATTCAGAAACCACATAGAGGCATCTGTGAACTGCTTTCAGTCTTATACAAAATGAAGTTCTTTATTCAGAAACCACACAGAGGCATCTGAGTTCAAGAAACAAAATTTCGTGTTCACTTTGCAGTCTTGATGCCGCAATTTAAGTGCTCTTTATAAGTCCATTTTGTTTATTTCCCCGTTCATTGGTTTCCTCGCCTCCGTTTCCCGAACGTGCGTGTGCCATCATCTCCTCTCTTTCCCTATCTTTTGTAATTTAGCTTTCAACGTGTTATTTGCCAGTTCAGTGTTTTTTCCCCTCTACATTAGCACATTAGCTTCCTATACACTTTTCCCGCATCAACTTTTCCAGGCTTTATGCTCCATACCATCTAATATTTCTTAGTCTTCTTTCGCGCTGCTCCCGGCGTTTCTCGCCTCTCTCTCTCTCTCTCTCTCTCTCTCTCTCCTTACCTCATCACTGGCGTCACTCCCATGTCTCCCCTCCTCATCTTCCCTCTCCCTGCTCGGCTGACAAGAGTATAAAAATGCATATCTAATAACGCAGAGAATTATGGGACCAGAAGGTGCATTATCTAGCCACATCCCCATGTCTCTTTATCCGACCATCCTTTTAAAGCGGCCGTTCGGATGATCCAGAGGCTCTGATCCTTCTCTCTTCTCTCTCTCTCTCTCTCTCTCTCTCTCTCGCTCGTGCTATTATTCACTTCCCCTTCCCTATCTGCTATCATCACTTCCCCACCCCCTCATCCAATGCCCATATCCCAAACCCCCTGCTCTCCCCCATCCTCCCCCACCGTTCTTCCCCAACCCATCCCACCTAGATGGACCATTAAAATACGGTTAGCTTACCGGATAACCGGCCACAATAGCCGGTAATTGTAATAACCGGCTAGTGCACTAGGGCGATGCATTAACTCTTGCAGATTCTAGGGGTTGGCCGTGGAACCCCAACAGAGGTTAATGAAGTGGAAGGTATGGGGTGAGAGGGGAGAGAGAGAGAGAGAGAGAGAGAGAGAGAGAGAAGGAAAGAAGAGGAAAGTAGTAGCAATAATAACAGTATGGTAGAGGTAGGGGGAGGAGCAGCAGTTTTAGGGTAGTTTCGTTAGCAGCAAAGCAGCAACAGCAGTATGATGAAAAAGCAGCGATAGTGGTTGAAGTCGAAAAACGGGATACAGAAGAAAGAACAAAAAGAAAGGGCAGGTCCTGGAAGAGGAGAAGATATGGAGAGGGAATGGGAATCAGTGAGGGAGAGAGAGAGAGAGAGAGAGAGAGAGAGAGAGAGAGAGAGAGAGAGGAATCGCAGGAGACAAAGAAGGGCTAAAGTTAAGTCGTAGAACGGAGGCCAAGGATCGATAAAAAGTTTTGGAATATTTAAAGTGAAATATGATAAAAGGGAAATAACAATTTGGCGTTTGGATTAATACCTAGACCTTTGTAGGAGAGATTGAATGACTGATTCACTGACTGATAAACAGAGTGTATCCAATATAACCTACTATAACTAGTAGGGAAATATGGACGAGAAATATTAAGACTATGACTTTATATTGTGTTAATAAGAAGTACAAAGGAGAGATTTAAAATACGGATAATAAAAGATCCGATGATAATGACAAAGGAAATTGCTGATATATATATATATATATTACTAAGATAATGTGCTAGAAAGCATTTCCAGATATTTTTTTCTATATTACAAAAATATAAGAAAATATTAATTAAAAAAGGAGACATTCTTCTTCCTCTTAGCATAGATGGAAAAATAAACGGAAGTGTTGATGGGGAAGACTACATACGTAGGTCATCAATATTTAATGAGTTCATGAATGCTTAAACGTCTGAAGATATTTTTCTTTTCCCTTTATTGGGGAGAGATGTATGGTGGTATCAAGCAAGTAAAACAAAACAAAACTTTTCAAGCTTTTAGAAATAATAAACAAGTAAAAAATGCGCCAAAGTTTTTTCGGAGCAATCGAGTTTTCTGTACAGTCGCTACAACGTATAATCAAGGCCATCGAAAATAAATCTATCTTTCGGTGGTCTCGGTATAATGCTGTATGAGCGGCGGCGGCCCATGAAACTTTCAGACGCGGCCCGGTGGTGGCCTGTCCTATATCTTTGCCAGAAGCACGATTATGGTTAACTTTAACCGTAAATAAAATAAAAACTACTGAGGCCAGAGGGCTGCAATTTGGTATGTTTGATGATTGGAGGGTGGATGATCAACATACCAATTTACAGCCCTATAGCCTCAGTAGTTTTTAAGATCTGAGAGCGGACAGAAAAAGTGCGGACGGACAGACAAAGCCGGCACAATAGTTTTCTTTTACAGAAAACTCAAATGAGGGGATACGCTTAAAGAAAAGGAATTACGCAGCGTCAGCACGTATATTTGACAATGGACTCCTAAAAGCTTATCAAAAGTTAAACTACAATGAGGCATCTCTTTTCATTCAGATGGTGGTATTAAAAAAATTCAACTAGCTGTTAATGTAAGTCGAATGGTCGCCTTGAATTTTATTTAAAATTACGTCTTTGAATTCCTTGATCAACCAGACTTTGGATTTCCAAGTTAGTCTGAAATTTGATCTTTTGTGAAAATATGAGAACAATCGTGTTTATTGTCACTGAAATGCGAGCCTAAACATGGCAAAGTAGTTCAACATAACTTGGTTCCCGTAGAGTGGTAGCGCCGTCAGTGAACCTCATGCGGTACACTGTAGGCATTATCTAAGGTTCTCTGCAGCGTGCCTTCAGCCGCTAGCTGCAACCCCTTTCGTTTCTTTTACTGTACCTCCTTTCATATTCTCTTTCTTCCATCTTACTTTCCACCCTCTCATAACAAGTGATTCATAGTGCAGCTGCGAGGTTTTCCTCCTGTTACACTTTTTGAACTTTGACTATTAATTTCCGTTTCAGCGCTGAATGACCTCATTGGTCCCAGTGCCTGGGCCGCCTTTGGCCTAAATTCTATATTCAATTCAACATGACTTGGTTACGAAAGGCAGAGCAATATGCAGATACGTAGACTGACATTTCCAGAGCCATCCCTCAGGTCTGAGAGCCAGTGTTGAAATAACCTGATAACCGCATCGAACGTGTTCTTGTATCATTTTAAAAACACAACTCACATCATAGTAATTCAGTACATGTTTTCTTCTATTTTTTTTTTTTAATTTCCATTTTTATCTGGTCTATGTAATGTAAATACCTGCAAGAAGCTGGCCACTCCTTTACCTCTTAGTTATCCCAGAGGGAAGTTGAGTATACCTTAGTTTAACCAGACCACTGAGGAGCTGATTTGTTGCTCTCCTAGGGCTGTTGAAGGGATTTATTCTACGTGGCTAGAACCAATTAGTTACCTAGCAGCAGGACCTACAGCTTATTGTGAGTCGAACCACATTATGGCGAAATGAATTTCTATCGCAGAAATAAATTCTTATTCTTCATTGGCCGGTCGGAGATTCGAACTCGCGGCCAGCAGAGTGCTTGCCGAGAACGGAACCCACTCTCTCAACGAGGAACTTATCCTAGAGAGAAGAACATGCCATGTTGACGATATCGAAGATTATACCTCCCACAGCAGAACAGAAATAGTTTATTTACAGGAAGTTACGGGCTGCTCTAGGAGCAAGAGCCCGTGCTGGCACAAGGCCAGCTAAATTTGAAACAACAACATTACAGGAAAAGTTAATCTTCTATCTTCATATACACTCATACAATAACTAAATAGTTCCAGAGCTAAGCCATCAAACCAGACTTCCAAATATCAATTCATGCAATCATATAAATCACTTAGAAAAAAAACAAAAAAAAAGAACTGTCATCAAACTGAGCATTTGGCATGGAGTACTAGTAGTAGGCCGCCCTCCGACCGACCGTCACATCAAGATCTCTCACCCTTCCTGGCTTTCTGCTCTGCAGGGTTCTCTCTCCCCCTCCCTCCCTTCCTCCCTCCCTCCCTCACCCGGCCCCTCTCCCCCCCTCACATCAACTCCCTCGGAAAAAAAAAACGACTAATACAATAATCATAATTTTGGCTAATGACATTTCCGCACCAGTGAGAGACATAATGCATCTTTTAATTATTTCGAATTTTGTGCTAATTACGTGATTAACCACAACTTTGAATGAATTTTCAGATATGGTGGATTTTGGTTGATATAACCCTCATTACTGTGACATTACAACGGCCGGCTCTGATGCAGCGGACGCTGAATATAATGGATGGATGGATGCTGTATGTATGGGACGTAAGGGTAAGTCCTTAATTATTCATACTCATGTTCCATTTTAGAGAAAATGGTCAAACTTTCAGCATCTTCTACCATGTGCAACCGTAGTACCATTCTGAAGTTTGACGAACGGCATTCATGTTCTACATTCAGCTCTTATTCTTCTGAGTCTTAAAAGTTCCTGTTGTGTGTTAAAATGCATATCTTCTTACTCGAATATGCAACAGCCCAAATATAAAATACAATGCACGTAGGAGCTATTTCAAAGAATTTAAAACACGCAGCAAAGCTTGGATTTTGAGAATTCCTAGAACTAACAAAGCGAGACAGAGGAACAATCGATACGTTTTTGAATATAGATCAACTTCCCTTCATATGTTAACAAGCTCACAGTCGGCTGATCGAAGGAACAATAAATGTGGCTACCAAGAACACTCATGATTTCAGATAATAATTTGGTAAAATCTGATTTCCAAGAAGTATGGGTGAGTGTGGTGCATATGTGTGTGAGCAAATATTCACCCGATATAGGTGACATGAAATATACATGTCTAAGTGATCGTGTGTATGTTAATGATTTATTTCTTTCTTTAATACAGTATAAAAGCAACTACCTTTCCTTCACCACCAAATAATGACTACATTGCTCAAGGCATTATGTGTTTCTGTTTTTCAAATATACAATGAATAGTGTTCTTTGAACTGGTGGGAATTCTTAACGATATATTTCAACCATTCGTCACCCACAAACCCTAATCTTTATCTTTGTTAATGTGGTTCTCGTTTCTGGTGATGTTTGTTCTGTAGGTGTATCTGTTTGTTAGTAGGATCACTTGAAAACCAACGGACAAAGTTTTACGAAATTTTTTTCGAAGCTTTGCTGTTAAAAAAATGAAATTACATTTCGTGAGGATCTCCGTCTTGGTCTGAATCCAGTTAATTTTTATTTGTTTTATTGTTGCCAATGATCTGTATTACAAGAAAATGGCAGCTTCAAGGTATAGTATGTGGAAAAGGAGGTTTACTGATTCCGAATTATTTACGTAAATACGCTAACTGCATTGCCGTAGGTTAGCTTTCCCAGGGGTTCTTCCCAATAACTTTTGAAATGAGGATGAAATAGGGCCATTTTCTTTTGTTCAAATCTTTGTATACTGCTAAAAAATACATTTAAAATCCTTAAGCTTTGCAAGGACTTCTGTCCTCATCTAGTTTCATTTCGTCTTACGACGAGGACAGAAGTTTCGTAAAGCTTGAAGATTTTAAGTGTATTCTCAACAATATGCCTATATTTACACATAAGAAAAGGGTCCTATCTTACCCTGATTTTTAAAGATCTTGATTGTTCTTTGCATTCAACAATAGTAATGCCATTTACTTCAGCTTAAAGAATGCAGTGTACACTTCGCAGTTGCTTCGATATCACCATTTTCTATATGAGAAATTGTTCACTCTACAGTTACTTTTTCCTCTGTCTATCCCATAAGTGTAACCAGCCACGTATCTTATTTATTTCATTGAACCGAGAAATGTGGAATACTTCTGACTGTGCTATTTTTTTCAATGTAGAAATATTATAAACTATCCATTTCTTTCAGGAAACAATGGAGGCTATAGACCTAAGATATCTGTTTATCATGCACAGGATGCCTCAATACCCATTAGTTTCACCGAAAACAGTTTTTTTTAAAACAGCCATCATCAACCAGCGTAACGTTCTTTGTTTTGTTTTCCTTTCTCTTACTCTCCCGCAGTTGCTATTTCCCCAGCCATTCCCTCAATCCTATCAAAGTTCAACACTTCCAGTTCTCTTATCCAAGTTCCGAAAAAGAAGCCGACAAAAACGTTTTCCTCTTATCGGAAAACGGGGAGGGGGCTCGAACTTCCCCCTGGGGCATCCCCCGTCCTTAAAACCTAACGAAAACAAACCATCAGAGTCTTTCTGGTAGTTCGCCCATGTGAAACTCACATTAACCCATTTTTCTCGCCGCAATCCAAGATTTTTCCCCCAAACTCTCATTAGCAGCGGGGGAAAAACTATGAGGAGTTTAACGAGTATATTAGGCGCCTCCCCCTGCAGTCAAGCTGCGTAAGGGCCAATCTCGCCTCTGGGACGGTTATTTCTTACGTGACCAGCGGAGTGTGCGAGACATTTTTTACATTTCCGTGATTGTATTTTGATGCTACGAGAATTGGGAATATATTGCCATCCGGGGAAGACAGGAGAATTGGGGGACACGACACACACACACACACACACACACACACAGAGAGAGAGAGAGAGAGAGGAGTAAATAGAGAGAAAGTAAATAGTGAGAGAGATGGTTATGTTAATCCTCAGAGACTACAGCCCAAACTACCTTTGGGAATATATTCAGAAGAGAGAGAGAGAGAGAGAGAGAGAGAGAAGACGAAATGGTCATGTTGATCCTCAAAATCTATAGCACAATGTGCCTTCGGGATCATATTCAAAAAATATAATATTCAGAAGAGAGAGAGAGAAGAGAGAGAGAAATGTCACGTTACCGTTCTAAACTAAAACGTTAGCTACTAATTCATACACAATGAAAACAAGGATGTATTGAATAAATGTCATAAAAAATGTGATGAGATGCAGTCGATGATTTCTACTTTCTTGAAACGTCAGTGTGGTAATATTCACAGAGCTATCCAGTCAGAAATGGACATTTCATACTTACAGTCATATATTTCTGTACAACAATATATTCCAGGAAATGTAATAAATTAATTGCCTAGTATTGGATTGGGATTTTAAAGTTAATTTTGACTTGTCTTCCTATGAATGACTCTCCATTATAAATTGTTAATTTAATTTTCATAAGAAATTCACTATTTGATAGGTGTTAATATTCAGTCATGTAATGGTACACTGCTTGATGCTCTCTATCTATCTATCTATCTATCTATCTATCTATCTATCTATCTATGCTATATATATATATATATATATATATATATATATTTATCTGGTATCAACATACACCTATGAAACTGCTAACCCTGCCCCATGACCTTTCCCAACAGTCGAATAACTAATAGGTACAAATTCTTTGCCAAGTTCGTAGATGTGCATCGGAACTGAATGCTCGGGGTCGAACCTCGATATGAAATGTTCGGTTACCGTAAACAAGAGAAAAAGGGAAAACGAAAAAAAACAATAATCAAAAAATACTCATCTATGAATATACTTAATGTTTCTTGAGGTTATATTCAACGAAAGTTAACATTTTATTTTCTGAAAAAGAAAACTATTGTCTGTCCGTCCGCACTTTATTCTATCCGCACTTTTTTATTGGCCGCACTTTTTCTGTCCGCCCTCAGATCTTAAAAACTGCTAAGGCTAGAGGGCTGCAAATTGCTATGTCGATAATCCATCCTCCAATCATCAAACATATCAAATTGCTGCCCTCTAGCCTCAGTAGTTTTGATTTTATTTAAGGTTAAAGTTAGCCATAATGGTGCCTCTGGCAATTATATAGGATGGTCCACCACCGGGCCTTGGTTAAAGTTTCATGGGCCGCGGCTCATGCAGCATTACACCGATACCACCGAAAGACAGAATTATTATCTGTTTCGGTGGCCTTGATTATTCGCTATACAGAAAACTCGATTGCGCAGAATAAACTTAGCGAATTTTTTTTACTTTTTTATTCCTTTCCATGTGAGCGTTGACAACTTGGAAGAACATAGGTCTTTCATATTGCACAGACTACATTATCTCTCTCTCTCTCTCTCTCTCACATACACTTTCCTCCATAAATAGATAAATCAGAAAATGCACATACTTGCACCACGAAAGCAAAGGAAGAACGAAGTAAAATTCTCTTGGCTGATGTTTGACAAAAAGCCTAGAATGTCAGATGCCATAATATTTGTATTCCGAGTGGCAAGCATAACTATATTATCCTTTAGATGTATGCATGCAAAACATTCTATTTATATATCCACACAAACTGGAATAAATATACATACATACATACATACATACATACATTAAACAACCACTAAGAAACAGGGTCATAACAAAAAAATGTATATAAAGTCACTCAAAAAATACATAAATATATACATATATACATGCATACATTAAATAACCACTCATAAACAGTGCCTTAACAAAAAATGTATATACATTCAAGTCAAAAAGTACAGTCAAAATGAAAAACATACAGAGCACCAGAATTTACATGCATCATCATAATAAAGATACAATGCATCAGAAAGCTCGCACACACACACACACAGACGCACAGAGAGGAGAAAACTCTGCATACACATACACAAGCACACACACACACACACACACACACGACACATAGAGAGAGAGAGGGAGAGAGCACACACACGAGCACACCTAGAGAGAGAGAGAGAGAGAGAAAACTCGCATACACGTACACAAATACACACATACGCACACACAAACACGAACGCACATAGAGAGAGAGAGAGAGAGATGAAACGAGCAGAAGCGAATTGGGGTTGGGGGCTTCATAGTTGATTTGCATATAAGATTACGGGGTCCAGAACTCCGGGAACAAAAGTCTTGATGCCTGAAACTTCTAAATTCAGCACCACCCGAGATGCCGAATTACTGGAGGAAACGCTGGCCTACAATTTCGGATTCCAGCTGAACCGTATAGATGGGTTCCAGAACCGCTTATTCCATGGATACTGTAGCTTCCAGTGTATGCTTCTCCACTCTTCTCCTTTTTTTTTTTTTTTTTTTTACCTTTTTTTTAGCATTTAACTTTGTGGGAGAAGGGGAAGAAGAAGGGTTGTGGGGAGGTACTGGGGAAGGGGGAAAGGGTAAAGGGGTGGGGAGGGAGAAGTGGGGAATGGAGAGGGAGAGGTGGGGAAAGGAATAGATTGAGAGAGAGAGAGAGAGAGAGAAAGTGGGGGTGAAAGAGGTTGGGAATAGGGGATAGGTGGGGATATGTGTGTTTGTGGGGAAAGAGGAAGAGAGATCTGTGTTTGTGAGAGAAAGAGAGAGAGAGAGAGAGAGACAGAGACAGACAGACAAACAGAGAGAGGGGGGGCGGGTGTGAAGAGGTTGGGAATAGGCAGGGAGAGGTGGGGAAAGGAATAGAATGTGTGTGTGTTTGTGAGAGAGAGAGAGAGAGAGAGAGAGAGAGAGAGAGGAAGGACTTCGGAAAAGAGAGAGGATATGAAGAGGATATGAAAAAGAGGACCCGCAGGGAAAGTACATAAAAATTAATCTGAGGTCTGGAACCATTTTAGAATTATTATGATGACCAAATTCAGGAGCGATAAATGTTGGAAGGAAAATAGAATAATTTAGTCAACTCGGAAGGACGTGGAAAAGGCGTGATGAATATAAGGGTGGAGGGAGGAACGAACATAGACAAAATGGGGAATTAGAAGTGGAAATATAAAAATTCTGGTTAAATGGCGGAAACTTAGGATCTTACGTTAGTCGGAATATGATCATATGCTCAACCATTGTGGACTTCATTCAATTTTTTTACGTTAATTATCTAATTACCTTAGTCCCACTATGATAAATGCATGAGATTACAACGGGGACGTAAGCAGATAGACAGAAACGTGATATAGGTATATATATATATATATATATATATATATATATATATATATATATATATATATATATATATATACCTTATAGGTATATGTATGTATGTATATATATATATATATATATACATATATATACATACCTATACATAAAAAGAAAAGAGAAAATAAAGGTATCTGAAACAAAGGGTGAAGCTACCAAGCTCTACCGAACTTCGCGCGAAGGGATATGATGAATAACAATATTTTACGGCAGACACCGAAAGGGGAGAAACCTCTATCACCCGTGGATTCGACAGATACCTTGAAGTCCTATTGCTTCCACGTTACCCTCACTGAAGAGCCTTCTAAAATGGGGCCCAGGGATGAATTACACCCCACCCCCCAAAAAAAATTTGGTCAGAAAATAGTGACGATATCTCTTTCCTTATCCAAGTCCTGTCACTATCTCTTAGAAAAGCCTGAGGATATATCTTTTGGAGTCCGACGGAAAGGGTACCTTTACCTAGTTCAGGCCAGAAGCTAGTAAAGAATCCAGAGATGGATAATGTATAAAGATTCTATCTTCAATAGTTCTTGAAATCAAGAACCTTCTTTCATTCTCTTTCGTAAATCTTCTGATGTTCTTGAATATCGAACAAAGGAGAATAAGTATAAAGTTTGTGCGATTCTCATCTTCTGATGATTTTGTAAGGACATTTTATGATCATCTTCTGAATCATCCGCCTGTACCTACCTCACCCAATTCAGGGCAGATATTAGAACAGAACAGAGAAGGATAAAGGATAAAGTATCAACGGCTTACAGGATTCTCATCTTTTTGAATGATGTTTTTGAAATTAACGACATTTTATGTGATCCTCTTTCTGAATCTGCTCCGCCCATCTTCTGCATAGATATTGGAAAAGAATAGGGAAGGGTTATGTATAAAGTATCTTCTGCTCCTGACAGTTCTCGCCACAAGTGAAGTACTGAGGACGTAATGTTTTTGCCTTTGCTCCTGTGAATGTTAACAAACATTACGTGGGTGGATCAAAGAGACGGAACTAGGTTTTTTTTTTATCATTATGGACTTTAAGACGTGAAGTTCATTTTCATTTTGTACGGGTCCAGTGATTTGGAAATCTTTGGATGATGATTAACTCAAGGTGGGTGACGAGAATCGGGAGAGTTATCTACATTGAGATCATCTTAGCCATTTCAATGTTTATAGCGTCGTTGATATACATTGAGAGGAAACGTGAGTTTCTCAGTATTATATGAAATTGCTTTATTAATTTTTGTAATATTTATGTAACTACGCTGCATTGATGGAAGATGATCGTTTTTAGATACCAGTTCAGTAAGAATTACATCGTTGTTTTTCTATAATTTCAAATTTTTGTACAAGTATCGGTCAAGGCCATCCACAAAGTAAAGGTTTCTTTGATGTAGGATTTCGTTTATATTCTACATTCTTTGGTATTTTGCACAAATTACAAGTTGCAATTCCTGCTGCAGAGATCTATCATCATCGTGACAGTCAAATCCATGTAAAATACTTCATAAGAACCTATGGAAAAGATTACAGTTACGAGTCCGATAGAAGAAACTAAAAAGCATTTTTTTTTTTGTTACAAGCTCTGCTATTTCCAAGCAATGATTGCTGACTGCACAGGCAACATTTTCCGAATGTTTTTCTTATATTATCTGTACAAAGCGTAAACGATCATATATAAGTCCTTATAAATGCAACACTTTAGCAATTCTTGATTTTTAAAAAAGTTTGGCGCTGTGTTGCAACTTCCTAGTGAAAGAACCACGATGGGAATCCACCACTGCTCTGAGCACTTGTCATTCATGCATGACTGTCATGAATCAATAAGATTTTGACACTTCAGACGCCAAATTCCTCATCGATCACCATTATACAACTACTGCCAACTCAACTCTAACCAGCACTAATGACAGGACCGGTAAATATAACGCTGATGATGATATGATAATGATGTATTGTTAACTGATACTCAAACCAAGCATTAAATGCTAAGGCCAGTACCAATATTACTGATGATGATGATAATAATGAATCAGGCAGTATCATAATATAGAATATAATCACCAAGAAATTCACAGTCTCGGGAAAAACGGTTTGTGTAATAAAAACCTACAATTATATAGTAGACTGTATTACTATGTAATAGACAAAAGCATTTGTCTTTTGCATAGTAATACAGTCTACTATATAATTGTCTATTTTTATTACACAAAGATGGTAATGATAATAACGATTACAATAGGGTCTTAAGAATGATCATCACATCACCGATAATAATAATTATAATATAATACACCTTAAGAACGATCATCATATCACCAATGATAATGATGATGATGATAATTACAAAAAGCCTTAAGACCGATCATTATACCACCGATGATGATGTTGATGATGATGAAGATGATGCTAAAGAAAAATGGTGAGCGGTGTAGAAAGCATAAAGCTTTACCAGGAGTGTATGTAAAGTTATTGATCGCCATCCTTCCCTCCTCCTCCTCCCTCCTCCTCCTCCTCCTCCTCCCCGGCCTGAGGACCCCACTACTATCCCTCTACCCCTCCCACGCCAGGCCCTAGGCAGCCCTGGTCTTACGGCCTTGTTCTCTGTTCTAAAAAGGGGACCTCTGACCCTAAGGGCATTTCTTTTGGGATCTAAAGGAATTTGTTTACTTAAGTGGTCTCACCGGCGCTGAGGCAAATTGATAAATGTCTCAGATGTCTGAGATCATTCATTGCTTCTATTTATTTATTTTATTATTACTATTTTTTTTAGATGGATACATAGGTAGACAGAATTATCTCAGTGTCAAATTTCTTGATGTGAAACATTCATTTTGTATGTATAGATTCTTCTTGTGTATATAAATTCTAACCTGGTGGCTGATTTTTTATATTTTTTAAATGCTGTTTTCATTATTTGTTTGCTCTAAACAATGATCGTTACCCACTTTAATGATTGGTGTTATATGATGATCTATAAACGCAACCTTTTCCGGCGAGAAATATTTTTTTCTAAGAGTCGCAGCTGTCCAAAATTCAAAGATATTTTTATGCTAATAATTTCATTCACTCTAATTTATTATCCTTGTGTCAGAGAGACTGAGATCTATATTACATTCATTCAGAGATTCAGGGTCGCTGATTTGATATGAAAACAAGCAATACAGCTCTCACGGTTATTAGCACAAGGAAACTATTGACACTTGTGTACATTCAAGAGATTGCGGAGCCAGTTAAAGCACTTGTTTCACAGCATATCAGTTCGGATTTCAACTTTGCATCGATATCATAAAAAAAAAAACTTTTAAAATGAGCAACGGTATACCTCCCATTCATGGCGCTACATTTACCGAACGGCAGTTTACATTTGTGTGCCTCCAGAGATCATTCATCTAGTTCAGGTGCTTGTTCGCAGCATATCAGCTCGGATTTGAACTGGCGTCGAATAAAAAAAAAAAAAAAAAAAAAAAAAAGGTGACGAAATTTCTTCGGCGCAATAGAGTTTTCTGTACAGCCGCGACAGCGTATAATCAAGGCCACCTAAAACAGATCTTCTGTCTTTCTGTGGTCTCGGTATACTGCTGTATGAGCCGCGGCCCATGAAAGTTTAACCACGGCCTGGTGGTGGCCTATTCTATATCATTGACAAAAGCACGATTATGGCTTACTTTAACCTTAAATAAAATAAAAACTACTGAGGCTAGAGGGCTGAAATTTGGTATGTTTGATGGCTGCATGGAGGGTGGCTGACCAACATATCAATTTGTAGCCCTCTAGCCACAGTAGTTTTTAAGATCTGGGAGCGGACAAAAAAAAGTGCGGAAGAAAAAAGGACGGACGGACAGACAAGGCCGGCACAATAGTTTTCTTTTACAGAAAACTAAAAAGAAGACTTTTAAAATGAGCAATAGTATACCTTCCATGCATACGCACTGCTACACTTGTCACACATACACACACACACACACACACACCCATACACACGGCAGTTTACACTTGCGTACCTGCAAGCGATCATTCATCTAGTTCAGACACTTGTTTCACAACATATCAGCTCCGAATTTGAACTCGGTATCGATATTAGTGAAAAAAAAAAAAAGTTTTAAAAGGAGCAATGGTATACCTCCCATAGACAGTGCTACACTTGTCACATACACACACACACACATACACACGACATGTTTTGAATTAACAGATCTGCGCCCTATCATGAATGGCCTAATCAACGACCTCCTTTGATACCAGCACGAAACGGCTATTACGAGTAATTAACACATTGAAGGGTGTAAAGAGAAAGGGGGAAAGTACAGGTGGGTGGGTAGGGGAGAGAGGTTGGAGAGGAAGGGAAGTGGGAGGGTAGCTGTGATAGAAGGGAAGGGGGTAAGATAGGTAAAGGTCTCCCTGGGCTAGTTAAAGGATGATAGTATAACCTACACGTGTCGGTGATTTTGTCCTGAATTATGTAAGGCCTTCTGGTGGGTAAGTAAGTATGCATTCTGTTTAAGTAGACTGCGGAGGGATTCAGTGGGATTTACGTTGATCAACATTTATATATTGCATATTTTAAACAGTAGGGTCTTCCTCATCTACAGAAGAGTAGGCTATTAAATAAAAAAAAAAAATGAACCAAAGTTTCTTCAGCTAAATCGAGTTTTCTGTACAGCGTATAATGCTGCATGAAACTCTTAGCCACGGCCCATGAAACTCAGCCACGGTCCAGTGGTGGCCTGTGTTGTTGGTACCTGTGGCGGTGCCAGAAGTACGACTATGGCTAACTTTAACCTTGAATAAAAATAAAAACTAATGAGGCTAGAGGGCTACAATTTAGTATGTTTGATGATTGATAGGTGGGTGATCAAGATACCAATTTGCAGCCCTCTAGCCTCAGTAGTTTTTTAAGATCTGAGGGCGGACAGAAAAAGTACGGACGGACAGACAAAGCCGTCACAATAATTTTCCTTAACAGAAAACCAAAAGCTTTGAATTCATGCTCTTTTTTATTCTCAAGTTAACAATGGGCAGAAGCTCCGCTGTATACTCTGACACAAATATCTTACTGTGTAGAGAGAGCTGTCTTGCTTACCAGTATTTGTAAGCATTTAATCAAACAGTTAGCAATGCGATCGTGTTCTGCAAAGGACGATCAAATGAAAGAGTCTCACGGCTGAGAAGCAAATCGGCGTATCTGCGCGCTGTCTGTCATTACACTTTCCCTAAAGCAATTTGCATCATTTGGAAATGTTACTTGCACAGAAGTAGAAAATGAAGTTTTAGCTACTTTATGTAGGAAACAGGGATACATGTCATGACAGATAACCAAAAGAGAGAGATTTCAAGGCTGTCAAGTAACGTCAACCCTATGGCATAAGAGAAATGGTAAATATGCGTACCGTACATCTTTACTGAGAGAGAGAGAGAGAGAGAGAGAGAGAGAGAGAGAGGAGGGAGAGAGAGAGAGAGAGAGGCTTTCTGTAACGTCAGCTCTATGGCATGGGAGAATTGTTAAATATGCGCACCATATATCTCTACTGAGAGAGAGAGAGAGAGAGAGAGAGAGAGAGAGAGAGAGAGAGAGCAGTAGCGTCAAGTAGGTCAACCTAGAGAGAGATATATATATATATATATATATATATATATATATATATATATATATATATATATATATATATATATATATATATATGTGTGTGTGTGTGTATAGAGAGAGAGAGAGAGAGAGAGAGAGAGAGAGAGACAGAGAGAGAGATTTCAAGCGTAACGTCGACCCTATGGCATATGAGAAATGTTAAACATGCATACCATGTATCTCTACTGAGAGAGAGAGAGAGAGAGAGAGAGAGAGAGAGAGAGAGAGAGAGAGAGAGAGAGAGAGAGAATTTCCCCAATATGGTAGTAGTTATCCACAAGCCATTAAATCCACAGTAACTCAACCCTTTAGTTGAAGGGAAACGGGTCATTTTCATTAGTGAGAGAATTCATAGGGGGAGAAGGGAAGGAGAAGCGGAAAAGGATAGAAAGGATAGATGGCAAAAAAAGAAAAAGGAGGCAGAAGGAATGCTTCTCTCCAAGGGAGAGAGAGAGAGAGAGAGAGAGAGAGAGAGAGAGAGAGAGAGAGAGAGAGAAAGTCGAGGGTGCGTTTGTGGCCTTTATCGTAAATAAAGAATAAATTATTATTATTTGGATAGAACGTTGGCAGAGTTCGTTCCGTTCCGCCGTTCCAGCGTTCCCATTCCTTCGTTCTAGTGGACCCATTGGGTCATTTTGACTACAGCAAAAGGACGGGTGGATTCCCAAAGCGGTTAAAAAAAAACAGAATGGTACAATTGATGTCTGGTTTCAGTGTAAACATACATACACACATACGTATCCATGCATACATACATACATCTCGTGTATATATATACTGTATATAATATATATATATATATATATATATATATATATATATATATATATATATATATATATATATATATATATATATATATATATATATATATATATATGTGTGTGTGTGTGTGTGTGTTTGTGTATATGTGTTTTCAAACCATACGAATGCATTCTATGCATTTGTCACTTATTTTAATCCAGGTGATAATTTCAAGATATAGTCTCTGGTTGAGATTATTATTATTATTATTATTATTATTATTATTATTATTATTATTATTATTGCGATTTCCTCTCCAATCTTCCTATGTAGCAAACTATACCTAAATTCTGTATCTGTCTATGCTCTCTTGCGGAAATTATTATTATTATTATTATTATTATTATTATTATTATTATTATTATTATTATTATTATTATTATTATTATTGTTCTTCTATAGCCGTTTAATATCACAACTTCTTACCCCGTGTATCTAAATTTTGTGTACTTTCTATATTTCTTATGGCCCTGAGGTGAATTTCAGGACAGTATTATCAGAACTATTATCGTTATTAGAATAGCAATATTTAATAGTATGAGCAATAAGGATATTATGATGCTAGTATTACTGACAGAAAGAACGTGTTCCAGTACCTTGCTCTTAAGCTCTCAAAAGTCATACTCTCAACGACTAAAAAACAAAAAATAAACAAGTAAAACTTCTGCGCAATCGACTTTTCTGTACAGCGTATAATGCTGTATGAGCCGCGGCCCATGAAACTTTAACCAAGGCCCTGTGGTGGCCTGGCCTATATCGTTGCCAGACGCACGATTATGGCTAGGTTTAACTTTAAATAGAATAAAAACTACTGAGGCTAGAGGGCTGCAATTATGTATGTTTGATGATTGGAGGGTGGATGATCAACATACCAGTTTGCAGCCCTCTGGCCTCCATAGTTTCTAAGATCTGAGGGCGGACAGAAAAAGTGCTGACAGAATGAGCACGGACAGAAAAAGTGCTGACAGAATGAGCACGGACCGAAAAAGCGCGGACAGAAAAAGTGCGGACGGACAGACAAAGCCATCTCAATAGTTTTCTTTTACAGAAAATCTAAAGTAAGCTTTATTCTACTTTGGTACAGAACTGAAGTATAAACTGGGATGAAATACACTAGCACAAAGATTCAGAAGAGCTTTGTTGCTGAATAAAAAGGACACGTGCTGTGAACTTGAATAAACTCAGAAGAACTGTAATGCTATATAGTTTTAAAATTGCTGTGAAGCTGCATAATTTCAGTCTCTGTAAAACTGAATGAATATAGTATCTCACAAGCAATGTAATGCTTTAAAAAAATGAATCTACATTGCTGAATGGTCATGTACCGGCAATGCCTAATGTGCAACGAAATAACAAGGTTGAGTTAAACTGCATAAATTCAAAAGCACTGGAAACTCAGTTAACTCAGAGGCGCTACAGAGCTGGATAAATTCTAAAGCACTGGGAACTAAATAAACTCAAAAGCACTACAGAGCTGAATAAATTCAAAAGCACTGGAAACTCAATGACCTCAGAGGCAATACAGTGCTGAACAAACTCAAGCTAATGAGTGTTGGAAATACCTAGAAGTAATAGTGAATAAAATCGAAAAGTACTACAGAGTTGTATTAACTCGTAAGCACTTGAATGCTGAATAAACTCAAAACTGAAAGGCGGCAATAAAATGCTGAATAAACACAGAGAAGCATCATCGCAGAATAAACCTAGAAGAAATGTAATGTTGAATGAAAAACATAAATGCAGAAAAGATGAATAAATTACAAAGCAATGCAGTGCTGAATAAACACAAAAATTCAGCGGAGTTGAATAAATTTAGAAGAAATGTAATGCTGAATGAAAAACATAGATGCAGAAGAGATGCATAAACTCGGAAAGGATGTGATGCTTGGAAACAAAGCAGTGCTGAATAAATTACAGAGGAATGCAGTGCTGAATAAACACAAAAAACACAACAAAGCTGAATAAATTTAGTAAAAATGCAATACTGAATAAAAGCAAATACAACAGAGCTGAATCAATTCGGAAGGGATGTAATACCTAGGAACAAAACAGGGCTGAATAAATTTCATAAGAACCGCTGTGCTGAATAAACACAAAAACACAACGGAGCTGCATAAATTCAGAAGAAATGTAATGCTGAATAAAAACAAATTCAACATAGCTGAATAAATTCAGAAGAAATGTAATGCGGAATAAAAAAAATTCAACATAAGCTGAATAAATTCAGAAGAAATGTAATGCTGAATAAGAACAAATACATCAGAGCTGAATAAATTCAGAAGAAATGTAATGCTGAATAAGAACAAATACATCAGAGCTGAATAAACTCAGAACGTCTAGAAACTAAAACAGGGCTGAATAAATTCCGAAGCAACGCAGCGCTGAATCAACGCCGGACAACAACAACAGCGCTGAATAAACCCTGGAAAAAGCAGACGATGCAGAACAGACGCAGAAGAAGAAAAAGAAGAAGAAGAAGAAGAAGCACCTTCAGACAGACCCACCCTACCCGGAGGAGGAGGGGGAGGAGGGGGTGGAGGGTGGCAGGGCCAATGAAAAATTCATAGATGTCGAACACGTTGAGCGCCGCTGAATTTCGATAGGGGTGGAACGATACTGCCAACTTTCGACGGGAGTGAGATGGAGTGATGGCTGAGGGAGAGAGGGAGGGAGTGGATGATTGCGGCCGCAGGAGTGGAAATGGGAGCGAAGGAAAGAAAGAAATAAACGGGAAAGATTTTTCTTTATTTTGTTGCATTATTGTCAGTAGTAGCACTTACAAGCGCAGAATTTGTGATGCCAACAGTAAAATCGTTATTATTCTTAAATGCGGTTTTAACATTTGTAGTAATAATGGAGAGAGAGAGAGAGAGGAGAGAGAGAGAGAGAGAGAGAGAGAGAGAGAGAAAGAATGTCTACAGATATCTAGAAAAATAGTGACTGACAGTGATAGACTTGTTATTATTTTCAATTGCAGCAATGGCAGTGGTAGCAGTAATGGAGAGAGAGAGAGAGAGAGAGAGAGAGAGAGAGAGAGAGAGAGAGAATGTCTACATTTATTTAGAAAAACAACGAATGACAATTGAGGATTCGTTATTATTTTTAATTGCAATAGTAACAGTTGTAGTATTAACAGAGAGAGAGAGAGAGAGAGAGAGAGAGAGAGAGAGAGAGAGAGAGAGAGAGAGAGAGAGAAAAATATCTACTGTTATCTAGAAAAATAATGAATGACAATAGTGGACTCGTTATTATTTTCAGTTGCAGTAGTGAGATTGTAGCAGTAAGAGAGAGAGAGAGAGAGAGAGAGAGAGAGAGAGAGAGAGAGAATATCTACAGCTATCCAGAAAACAGTGAATGACAGTAGTGGATTCGCTATTGTTTTTAATCGCAATAGTGGCATTGGTAGCAGTAATGGGGGGGGAGAGAGAGAGAGAGAGAGACTGTATACATTTATCTAGAAAAACAACCAATGACAGTAGTTGATTCGTTATTATTTTAATTGCAGTATTAACGGTTGTAGTAGAGAGAGAGAGAGAGAGAGAGAGAGAGAGAGAGAGAGAGAGAATGTCTACGGTTATCTAGAAAAATAATGAATGACAATTATGGATTCGCTATTATTTTTAATTGCAGTGGTGGCAGCGGTAGTAGCAGTAATGAGAGAGAGAGAGAGAGAGAGAGAGAGAGAGAGAGAGAGAGAGAGAGAGAATATGCCTACAATTACCTAGGAAAAAACAATCAAAATTTCGAATACGAGACAAAAAAAAACTCATCCTCACAAAACCCTGTCAAACCAACGATATCGTCCCCCGAGGGGTCCCATCCCCCTCCCCCCCAAAAAAAAAGTAAAATGACCACCTATTTCATCAGAGCTCTAACCAGCGGCAAATAAATCCTCTCCAACCCAAAGAACACTTAATTACATGATTAATAAACTTTGTAATTACGAAGCATTTTTCGGGGGCCGAAATACAGTAATCGGCATCCCGGCCATAATCCGGACGTCAATTATAGTGCAATTAATATCATGCCACATCTAATTAATTAATCCACATGATGCATCAGCGACAGATGATAACCCAATTATCGTGTTATTAAGGGACAGAGAAGATTCGTAATTAAAAGGCGGTCAGTCATTTTGTGACAGGCAAGAGAAAAAAATATATGGCGTGAAATATCTTCATCACGAGCCTCGTTCCAGTTTCCGTTCGACTGTCGCAGAAGCTTCCGTTCGTGCGAGAGTAAAACGCGTTCTTAACAGAATGCGCGCACCTTAGTAAGTATATGCATACAAGCACATCTCTACGCATAAAGCAGTTTCAATAAACTGTATTTTGTAATGCCTGGTGGTCTCGAAGTCTAAGAAGAACAAAGAGGTTTGAACTTCCCTGACGTCATAATTTCTTCATATTTCTTGCGCTTGGATCTTAAGGCTTTGCAGTGACAAGCGTATCCAAAAAAGCGCGAAAAATTCGAGAAGTTAAGAGGGCATTATGACTATCACAGTTACATATGTATCTGGTAAAAAGTGACCAGTAGATTCTACATATACATACAAACGTACAATCTAGGAATTAACTCTCCAGAACCAACAAAAAAAAGTGGTATACATAATAGATACGTGCAACAATGTTTAAAAAAAATCTACTCACTGTGCAGGCATAAGCACTCTCACCGAGTGATTTTTATGGATATCCAGATTAGAGACAACATTGCAACGCCAGTCGGTACGAACCTAATCAATAACTCAGCTACTAAAACACGCTTCGTAATTTTTGGAAATTGCACCTGGATCCATAAATTTTAACGATCTGACATTATTTTCGTGAAACCTGTTAAAGAAAAGCAGATTCTAATCACCACTACCTGTCATATTATTTGAGTGATTATCACCAACGTCTGATAGCAAGCAAAAACGGATACAATTTTTTCATACGAGAGAGAGAGAGAGAGAGAGAGAGAGAGTATTCTGAGAATTTCCTATTAACTGCCGAATTTAAACTAACAAACACTTTACCACTTTACGAGCTAGAGAGAGAGAGAGAGAGAGAGAGAGAGAGAGAGATCGTCAAGAAAACCAACCTTTTTAATCGGCTTCTAATGTTTCCCATCCTGAGACGCTGGACAATAGACAATTATGACGAACAAGTTTCTTGCATCAGCAGGTAATAATGTTACTGCAACTTGATCCCCATCAGCGGTTTTGCCTTTTTCATTTTCTCTCATTAATCTCTTCTTCCTCCCCCCAACCCCATTTCCACCCCCCCCCCCCCCACCCTCCAAACCGATCAACTCTGGGGCCTCAGGAGTTCTGGAGTTTCTGTCGTCATCTCTCTCTCTTTTTTTTCTAATCTTTCATGTTTTGCCCTACGTCTTTAAGCTGATCAAACCCATATGAAGGCAAGGGTCTGTCTGTCTCTCCAGCTGTGGATATTTTGGCCTCTACGATGCCCCAACGCAAGAGGGGAATGGGCGCGGTTGAAGAAAGACTGGAAAACATATCGAAGGCTTCAAGAGAGCTGCTGCTGCCATGTCGACAGCCACATGCTCTCAACTGCAGATATCACGTGGGCTCTTTTCTCGTTTTTTATTTTTTTTTTTTTATTAACACTGCTTTTCTTGGAGATTTAAGAAAGGTGCTTAACGTCCTGGAAATTTTATCTCTCGGTCGATTTCTGGAACGCTCAAGAGCCTGGAATGGACTAAATCCATCTACCTGGGTTCTTGTGTAGCATTTAGCACCTCTGAATTGATACCGTATCATTTGTGGTCTTTATTGGAGCCATCAATGGGTTTTTTGAGAGATTGACACATGGAAAAGAGGCCAGAATTGCATTTTCAACTTTTTTCTCCTGTCCGGAGCAGAAAATGCCATAATTTGAAAATAAAATATTATAAAGGCTATTCAGATTCATTTGAAAACATTTTAGCAGACCTAAAATGAAGTTCATAACAGGATAGGAGACTATTAAGCGCAAGAAATAAGGAGGGGCGTATGGCAACACCCCTTGGGACGGGAGGGACAAGTATAGTACCTCTCTCTCTTTCTCTCCTCTTCCTCCTCTTCTTTCTTCCCCAATTTGACACCTCTTCTCTTCACTCTGTCACAGCTTAAAGCCCTGGGCTCTTGAAGGCCTCTGACACCCTGTATTATGTCGTCGACCGCCGCCCTCAGGATTATTGGATTTGGGTGGTTGCGGTGGCAAGGATGAGGGAGGAGGGTGTGGTTGTTATGGCTGCTGGTCTGAGTGGTCGGAGGAACTATTTTCCAGGTTTTCCCCGCTTGTTTTCGTCGCCTTCATTGTTTTGTTGGTTGAATGCGGTTGATAGCTGCGCGGGGCTGCGCGGGTTACGGCGGGAGACGGAGGAGGTTGCGCAACAATGAAGCGCGCATTTTTCCTCTTCTGCCTTTCTTGCATCGTTACGCGTGGATTTTATAACCGATTTTGACCGGTAGCTTAGCTGTGTGTGTGTGTTGCTACGCTTGTTGAGGTATGAGTATAGTAAATCTTCGTCCATGATGGATTCATTTCTTCTCTTGATTTCCGTAACGGCAAAATTAATATCATTATTAATAACATTAGTAACATATTATTATTATTATTATTATTATTATTATTATTATTATTATTATTATTATTATTATTATTATTACGAGACTCCATTCTTTCCTGACGTCATTTCTTAATTTAATGATCTGTCCGATCATTAAAAATTCACTCTGAATTCTTATACCTGTTAATTAGCTTCTTTTTCTACAAAAAGAAAAAACTTACATCAAAATGTTGTTTATTCATCTCAGTGACTCGTCACTTTTTGGCCCTAATTCATTAATAGCCTAAAAAAAATAAAATTTATGTAAAATACTAATGACTTAAGGCATGACAAGAGAAAAACAGTGAGCTTTTCAAAATGGAAGATAGTGGGGCACATGCCAACAATAAACACACACACACAAATATATATATATATATATATATATATATATATATATATATATATATATATATATATATGTATATATATATGTATATTTTGAGAGTAATAAGAATAAATTATCTGTGACCTCCATTTACTCAGAAATAAAACCCTTGAGAGAAATGATAACAAGCAATGGGGGATTGTTAAGGATATAAGGTGAATCTTTTACAGTAATACTGTAACTGAGTCACAGAAAGTATAATACAGACCAGAATGATTGGTCCGGTGTAAAAGTAAGTCGCAGTAAGTGTGCATAATTTCCCACAGTCTGTTTAATACCAAAATAAATAGGACAATGAGTGTAGACACAGGTACAAGTTTATGTGATATGAGAGGGACTATGGTGGAATATGGACCGACTGACACCGAGCTGGTTGGTGATACTGAAGAGAATTCTCAGTGACTACTGAAGGAACCTGAATGGGTCTTGAAGAATAGAAAACTGAAAATAAATGTTGGTTAGACGAAAGTTCTGAAGGTAGGTGGAAGTCAGGAATGTGAAAATGTGGTGGATGCTAGTGGAGAAATGACGAGGAACAGAAAGTGGTTTACTCACAGTAGCATGTGTTGGTACAAGTTTTGATTAACTGAAGAAAAGGGGAAAATGTGAGTCACAAAACAGGTGCAACAAGGAATGTTTAAATAGTTTTGAAGAGGTTTTTGCGTCAATTTTAGTTCATGGAAGTGACATATGTTTGTTAAAAATAGATGAGATAAAAATGGAAATTGTTAGGATGAATAGTTTGGGTATATAGGAAGGCCTTTTCGTCCCAGCTACAAAGACGAATATCGAGCTGGTAAATTAAAGTATGCAGTTAAGTATACCTTAGTTTAACCAGACCACTGAGCTGATTAACAGCTCTCCTAGGGCTGGACCGAAGGATTAGACTTATTTTACGTGGCTAAGAACCAGTTGGTTACCTAGCAACGGGACCTACATCTTATTGTGGAATCCGAACCACACTATATTGAGAAATGAATTTTTATCACCAGAAATAAATTCCTCTAATTCTTCATTGGCCGGCCGGAGTTTCGAACGCGGGCCCAGCAGTGTACTAGCCGAGAACTATACCGACCTGTCCAACGAGGAACTGGGAGGTATGCAGTAATAACAATGATGGAGATTACGATGAAATACACTGCAGTCTGAATATACAAACGCAAGCAGTGGAATAAAAACTTCCCAGGTGTGAGCTTCAGTTGAAAGAACAGTGACAGATCACTTTCTCTCTGTATAAAAGTATTTCCCTGGAAAAACTGTCCGAGTGACGACGAGAGTCAGAGAATTAGCTAAGTTCTGACACTCTTCGGCTGTACTCAGAGAGCGCATCATAATGGCTGGAGAGTTTGCAGTTCCTGGAAGATGTAAACAGTGGGCATAATAGGAGGTGTTTTTGGGCAGCGTTTGTTGTGTTATGCTTATCCGTTCTCATCCTTTGTTTGTCTTTCCGCAGCTTGTCACTGTTGCAGAGAGAGAGAGAGAGAGAGAGAGAGAGAGAGAGAGAGAGAGAACTCTATAAGGTCACACAAGGGAGGACCTGTTAAAGCCACGTCTACAGTAGTCTCAGTGCATATTCTGAATCTTTAAATTGTCTCTGAGCTCCCACGCTGATTGATAAAGCAAATGAGAGGCATAAAACGGCTAGAGTCCTTGTTTATTTGCATGTTACATGGTTTTCTTAACATTTTCAGATATCCCCAGTAGACCCTACTATATCTGTTAACAAAATACAAGCTGCAACTTAACTTGGAAACATAGACTGATAAAAATCCAAGGGTCTCAACACAAAAACCAGCTCACTACAGAAAGGAAACCGTGAGGTAAAAACCATGAAAGAAAATAAGAGACAAAAACACAGAGACAGCATGACACATGATAAATAACAATAAAATGAATAACAAAGAAACTATGAAGTGAGACAGACGTCAGCCTGTTCAACAAAGCGTTTGCACCAGTTCTGAACTTTTGATTCCAACGATTCAGCTACAGAGGTAAGAAGATTATTTCACAATATGCTCATAACAACTTCTAGTAAAGTGTGTGGTACTGAATCTCACAAGGAAATGCGAAACTGTTACAGTTAAGCTTTTATCTTGAATTACTTGGTGAATGATATGCTCTGAGAAGATCTGAATACAAAGGATGTCTTGTACAGCATTCACAGTGTGCTAACTGAACTACGTTGCCAGAGATTGATATCAAGGTTAGAGATAAGATATTTAACAGCATTCAAGTTTGCTTCTAAAATTTTTCTTTTAAAGATGTGGGTCAACTGCAGAAGGCCAGGCAGCGGAACAATGTTCAGAACTTTGCAGAATATAAAAAATCAAACATTGCCTCAGGATAGAAAGATGTCGAAAGACCTTGAAGCTCTTTCACAGTATATAGATTTACTGTGCAACTGCAGAGGAAAAAAAAATGACTACGTTTCTCAGACATGGACAGACAGTCAAGAATGACACCTAGAATTTGGAATGAGCCGCCTGTAGTTAAGGAAACACTGTCAATGAAATTTTTCTTGGTTGGGGGATCCAGTGCCCTAAACCTGCTGACAATAATTTATACCTGGAATTTTGTTAACGTTAACTTCATCCATCATAATCTGCATCATGCACTATTTTTAACAGTACGTCTGTTAGGAGATCCAGTAATAACAGGCCTATCCTCAGGAGGTGGGTTCAGTGCAAAGAGAGTAGTATTATTTGCATAGCCATTAAGCTTGTTTTTAATACCAAACCGTAGATCATACACCAGAGATCAAATTCCCGTTTTCATTATAGTGCGTATCAACAACTACTTACTGTAAGCTATTTGTTGAAAATTCAGTAAAAATACAAAGAAATGGTTCAATAATTCCATTCTGTATAAAGTTAAGTATACTAAACTTAGTTTAACCAGACCACTGAGCTGATTAACAGCTCTCTTAGGGCTGGCCCGAAGGATCAGATTTATTTTACCTGGCTAAGAACCAACTGGTTACCTAGCAACGGGACCTACAGCTTATTGTGGAATCCGAACCACATTATAACGAGAAATGAATTTTTATCACCAGAAATAAATTTCTCTAATTCTTCATTGGCCGGTCGGAGAATCGAACGCGGGCCCAGCATACTGCTAGATGAGAACGATAACAACCCGTCCAATGAGGATCTACTCCATTCTGTATAAGTTTAAAAGCAAGAACCTGATGATTAACAAGGACCAAAGCAATACTAACGTCAAGAACTGTCACAAGAACTTCATGGCCAGGATCAAGGGAACTCCGTGCCACACAGAAACAAGTAAAAAATGCGCCGAAGTCTCTTCGACGCAATCGAGTTTTCTGTACAGCTGCTACAGCTTATAATCAAGGCCACCGAAAATAAGTCTATCTTTCGGTGGTCTCAGTATAATGCTGTATGAGTCGAGGCCCATGAAACTTTAACCACTGCCCGATGGTGGCCTATCCTATAGCGTTGCCAGAAGCACGACTATGGCTAACTTTAACCTTAAATAAAATAAAAACTGCCGAGGCTACAGGGCTGCAATTTGGTATGTTCGATGATTGGAGGGTGGATGATCAACATACCAATTTGCAGCCCTCTAGCCGCAGTGGTTTTTAAGATCTGAGGGCGGACAGAAGAAGTGCGGACAGAAAAAGTGCTGACGGACAGGCAAAGCCGTCTCAATAGTTTTCTTTTAAAGAAAATTAGAAATGAAAGAAAGCATCACACGCACCGAGGTAACTGTAAATGAAAGAGCAGATGATCACTTTCAGCATAAACACTCAGGCACTTCCGTCAACAGCTGTTTAAGAGCATCTCCTAAAAAGGTTTTGCCTTTTTCTTTGCATGGGATCTCTCATCATACTCACTGTCATCACTCTCAATAGCCTTTTTCTTAGAAATATCCACCCTGTAAATGAAAGAGCAGATGATGCATAAACACTCAGGCACTTCCGTTGTTTAAGAACATCAACCATCACTATGTCTTTTATCGAACCATCAACCATACTCGTTATCGTCCTTATTTTTTTTTTTTTAGTTTTCTGTAAGAGAAAACTATTGTGCCGGCTTTGTCTGTCCGTCCGAACTTTATTGTCTGCACTTTTTCTGTCCGCCCTCAGATCTTAAAAAATACTGAGGCTAGAAGGCTGCAAATTGGTATGTTTATCATCCACTCTCCAATCATCAACCAAACCAAATTGCAGCCCTATAGCCTTAGTAGTTTTTATTTTATTTAAGGTTGAAGTCAGCCATAATCGTAAGCTGGCACCATATAGGCCACCACCGGCAGTGACAAAGGTGTGGCTCTCATGGGCTGTGGTTAATCACGGGGTCGCGGCTCATACAGCATGAGGCTGAGACCACCGAAAAAATATATCTATTGGCTTTGATTATATGCTGAGCGTGTTTTACAGAAACTCGATTGCGCCAAAGAAGCTTCGGAGCATATTTTTCTTTTTTTAATCCAATTCTCTTATTTGAGAGCACTCACTATCATCATGGGTATTCTTCTCACGTATCCCATTTCAATTATTTTCGGGCCCTCATCTAATTTCTTCTTCTTCTTCTTCTTCTTCTTCTTCTTCTTCTCTTTCTTTCTTTCTTTCTTTCTTTCTTCTTTCTTCTTCTTCTTCTTCTTTAACCCATATTAGTTGTTTTTAAATACTAGGAATATTTCCTTTCTGTTATGCTTTGCTGATTTGACTGGAGTCATTGTGTCACTGTTTGTGGTTGATGGGTCATCTGAGATGTGAAATTTCATTACATTTCACAATTTGGGAAAACTATAAATAAAGGTCTGTTTTTAAGTCCAGTGTTTGTAATATATCCATCACATGAAATTGAGTTGTCCTCTTTACGGGTACGCTTAAGGATATTCCTACACTTATTCATTGTTAGTTGATATTCATAATTTTTTTTATTTGACGTTTGATTACAATACATTCTTTGCTCCTTTTTTTTTTTTTAATAAAATAGAGTGATCTACCCTTCTGAAGTCTGCTAGTCAAGCTCTTCCATTCTGACTTGTTCTGTAATATGGACCACATAAAAATCGTTCTTATCCATTTAGAAACAAAAAGATAACTGCTGCAGTATTTATTTATTTATTTATTTATTTATTTATTTACAATCTTTGTTTCAAAATAAACAAATAACTAAAAATAGTCGAGTACGAAAAATTTTCGTCATCTCATCAAACTTCACAGGCAATGTTTCCTGACCTTAGAGGCGAAGACGCTATCACCTTTTCACGAATCCTGTTTATCTGTATCAGTCTGTCAGGTATATTCCTCCTTCTCACGGCCTCTTCTGAACAGAAACGAGACTTCTATTGCAACTTAGTGGACCCAGGATACGTTCATCTCCCCTGTATATATCTGATTTCTTTTTCTAGGTAACCGGTTTTTAGGATGAGTTGCAAATAGTAGTATGGTTTTGTCCAGGAAGTCAAAGGGCTTACACAAAGTGGTTTCCAGAACACTTTCGCTCTTGGATCATGAAGTTTACTCTCTCTCTCTCTCTCTCTCTCTCTCTCTCTCTCTCTCTCTCTCTCTCTCTCGCAATCCTCTTGTTGCATCTTTCCTCTTTATCTGATCTGCGCTAATTCAGCTTCAGATACCATGGAAGGTTGAATCTATAGCGATCAAAGACCAAAGGTATTTTGAAATATATTTCACTAAAGATTTACATCACTTTGGGCTAAGCAGAGTATTTTTCTTACTTTTTTATTAGCTTTTGGACCTTCAAAAATGGCTTCATAATATAAGAAAAAAAATATAAAAAAATACCATATGAAAAATAAACTAATGTCAACCTGAGTAAGGAAAGAGGGATGATGAGTTGCGAAAAAAGCATAAAAGAATCAAATAAAAAAAAGTGGAAAAAAAGCTATTCTTCCTTTGGTTCATTGATAGTGTTCATGTCATAACCGAGTTGGCAGAAAAAGGTCCCCCAACAATCGCGGAAATGCTCGCCTCACGAGCCCGCCGAAGGCAATTATTTGCTTCTCGTTCGAGTCTTCCCTTCCTACTTTTCATCCCATTTTTTTTCTTTTGGTGAAGCTGAACTCGAAGCAAACTGGAGACGGGTTCAGGCTATTCTAGACTCGCAAGGTGATCATTTGGTGCTACTTTGGCTTGTTATCTACGCGTCACCTACTCCGAGGGATAGTACTCAATACCGTATGGTAGGCCTAAATGTAAAGTAGACGGCCGCACGAAGATATCGTTTATTACTATAATAATAATTTGTCGACCACGCAATATAGAAATGGGAGTATATAGTACTTTGATTCCCGAGGGGCTAGTGCTAAATACGACGTCCCAATGAGCTTCCGCCATAGTTTAGTACTAGCACCTCGGAGCAGGTGACGCGTAGAAACAACAAGCCAAAGTAGCACCGATTATTTTTTCGCGACAAAGCCAAGGAGCTTCCGCCAAGTTTAGTAACTAGCACCTCGGAGCAGGTGACGCGTAGACACAACAAGCCAAAGTAGCACCGGTTACTTTTTCGTGCACGAAACCAAGGAGCTTCCGCCATGTTTAGTACTAGCACCTCGGAGCAGGTGACGCGTAGACAACAAGTCAAAGTAGCACCGATTACTTTTTCGTGCACAAATCCAAGGAGCTTCCGCCATGTTTAGTACTAGCACCTCGGAGCAGGCGACGCTTAGACACAAGTTAAAGTAGCACCGATTATTTTTTCGCGCACAAAACCAATGTGAATGCCAGAAGTGTTTGGCGGGTTCTGTGAAAGACCATCGCCGTGACAGAGCATATGTTAACACCTCTGTGACTATTAGTTTCGGTTCCTGCGAAATGCTGCGTTACAAAATGTTTCGAAACTTTGTTCGAGCACGAGAATGTGTTCATTCTTCTGAGTCCCAGAGCACCCTCGGCCTCAGCACGGAAAGTGACTTGCTTTTCATGATTGTGCCATGACGTATTTGCGCTTACTGAAAGAAGTATGTGGCAAATCACTGCGTTCAAGCGAAGAAGGCTACTTTTGCTTATATAATTTTAAGAGTTTTACGTTACCTGCAGCCCTGAATTTCTTCAGGAGTTTGAAACTAATTTTAGCATCTCTGAAAAATTAAAATACCTAAATATTTTGCTGAATGCGCTTTGCGGAAAGCAAAAAAAAAAAAGAGAAAAAAACTGTTATTCAGTCACTACGAGGGAGACTGTTAACAAAAAAAATATGCTTATTTTATCTTACAGTAATATTTCAAGAAGGGTTCCAAGTTTTTTAAAATTTTAATATCAATGCTGTTTTTAAATCTTCAAATGCTCTGAAAAATATCATGATGAGGAACTTGGGGCTTCATTTGCAAGGTTTCTTGCAAGAAATACCATTGCTTTTATAAACGACAATCTGGCAACGGACTGGAAACAAGGATTAAATAACACAGACTTAGTGTGAGAACGGGACAAATGTTAAATGCATTATTTTTGCATACTACAATTTAATCGTAGGATTCACCGGGATGAGGCTAAAGTTATTCTATACTGTAACAATATAACTCGAAGAAATGTAATTGAATCTGGTTTAGTTAAACATGCTTTTATTGTTTAAGGGATTTTTACGCTCGTTTCTCTTCAATCACCTGTTAAGCTGTGTCTCTACCCCTTGTACTGATGTTAACTCGTTTCCATGATTTTAAATATTTTTTGTTGGCATTTCTTCTGCCTTTATGTTCATTTTGTGAGTCACTTTGTGTTTTTACTGTTGTACCTTGAATGTTTGTTGAAATAACACGAAAGCGCCTGGTACATCCTTCTTTTATTTTTTCTGTGGCCTCAGTAGCATCTGTTTGAGCATGCTAACAAGTGACACAGAACTATAGTAAATATATATATATATATATATATATATATATATATATATATATATATATATATATATATATATATATATTATATATATATATATATATATACATATATGTACTGTATATATATCTGTATATATATTATATATATCTGTAGTGAAATTCTTATCACTTAGACACGCATGATTTTTTATATTTGAAAATATGAGGCCCCGACTATCGTTTAATATCGAATTCATTATACCTTGGGAATGACACATACACCCAAGGGGATTTATAATTGATAAATGTATCTGCCCCCGCCACCATTCGAACCTGTTAACCTTGACCACTCAGCTATCAAAGGCTGGAATATCATGGCTTGGTTCTTTCAACACGGTAAGAAACTTCTCTGTTCCTACTGTTTCTATTCTTAGGTGAAAATTTAAGGGAACTGTTGGTCTGTGTCGCGATAAGAACTCTGTAATTTCTGTTACTTAGTTGTCCAGAAGCTCTGGTTACTTTTTGCAAAAACATCAGGCAAATTGGTTGGTGTTTGACAACTGAAATGCGTTCTCTACATGACTTGACCAGTTACAACAAACTTGAGGGACATCGATTGTGTGAGTGAAATCAACTGGAGTTGATCTCACCAGGGGAATAAATAATTGACACTGGGCTGTTTCAGTGAAGCAGCACGGAGAATAATTGTTGTTGGTGTTGGCCCATTTCAGATTTGAATGAATTATATATATACAAAAAAATGACCTTCCTGCTGTCTGACTGGATAAAGAGAAGGCGCAATCACCTGGTGGTGTTGACTTTACCCATTTCAGATGAATCAGGGACTGTCAGCACCTTTGGTGTTTGTTGATTTGTAAGCGTGCTTGGCTACTACTGTTGGTATCGATCTCGACCAGTGTTGGATAGAGTCCAAGGATACGTTTGCACTTTTGTTAACCGATTGAAACACTGGAACTTGGTTGATCTTGACTAATGACTGGAAGAAGCTGAGGAGAAAGTAACTACTCTTGGTCTACAACTGAAGTTGAAGGGAGCCTAGGTGCTTTTGGTGTTAATCTTAAGTAGTTTGAATGAAGCGACGGAACGTCAATGCTCACTCTTTGGCTTGAGCAACAGAATTTGGTTGCTTGCAGTGCTCACCTCACCTGGCTTTAAATGAAGCCAAAGAGAATGTTAACTTTCTTTTTCTGTGGCTGCTTTTGAAGATCTTAACCAATTTGGTATGTAGGCAGAGGAGATGAGAGACCTGGTGCTGTAACCAGTTTATAGTGAAACTGACGAGCACGATAATGCTCTATGTGCTCGACTGAAGCGACAAGGATCGTAATTGCTGATGGTGCTACTCGCAATCAGCCTTGAATGAAGATGAATAGTACCCTCAATTTCTTGCTGTTTGATCAAACTGAAAGAATATTTGACCATTGCTAGTGATGACCTCAATTAGTTTTGGACGAAGTCAAAAAAGAATATTAACACCTTTGCTGTTTCTTATGTGAAATGTTGCCTGGCTACAGTAGGTGCTGATCTCGCCCAGTTTTGGATGAAGCTAAAAAGGATGTTAACACTTTCTTTGTTTGACCTGAAACAAAGGAACTAGCTTAAGCTTAATAGCCTTGACCACTTTGAAAGACGCTAGAGATGTTATCATTCAAGTTTTTGACTCAATGACAAGGAGCTTGATACTGTCGGTGTTGACTTCTACTAGTTTTGGGTGAAGATGATGAGAACGTTAATACTCTTGCATTTTAATGGAGTGAATCGGCGCTTTTGCAGTACTGGCATTGACCTTGGGCCACTTGGATGAGTGAAAAAATGCGCAGAAACAACTGTTCTCTTTGGTCTAATTGAAAGTGTTTGGCAGTTCTGATAATGACCTTCACAGCTTTTGTATGTAGGGAGCAGCAAATAGATCCTGGCCACTGTTGAGATTAACCCCAATTGATTTAAGATGCCACCAAAACAAACATTAACACTTGCTTTATCACTGAAATGAAGGAGCCTAGTAGTCACTGTTAAAGCTGGCCTCAATCAGACTTGGGTGCAGCTGAAGGAAGTGTAGCTGTGCCTGATGATCTGTTCAGTTGTCGTTACACATTTGGATGAAGTTTTAAGAAAATTAGTTAATTTGATTTTGTCACTGATGGTGCTGACCTCAACTGGTTTTGCATGAAGTAGAAGAGAATGCTGACTCTGGTTCATCAACTGGATGAAGGGAGCCTGGTTGGTTTTGGCCAAAAGAATGCTAAAACTTGCTCCTCGGTTGAAGTGATGGGAAATTTAGTCTCTATGTTTGGTGACTTGACTAGACTTCAATAAAGCCAAAGAGAAACGAAAGGAAACATTTGGTATTGATGCTGACATCACCTCATCAGTGAAGCAAAGGAGAATATTGCTATCCTTGATGATTGACTGAAGGGAAAGGCAGCATGATCGCTTTTGATGTTGACCTTAACCTGATTTAAATGTAACGGAATAGGACTGCAGCAATATTGCTTCATGACCGAAGAGAAAAGGAATGTGATTCATGTTAGGTTTAACTATGAATTTTTTTTTTTTAAGAAAGGTGCTTCTCGTCATCTCATCAATTGAAATATGCACAGTTGGCTTGACAGTATTGGTGATAGTGTATTTCATGCTGAAAAAAGATAATCGTATCCTGAAGAACTAAATCAAAGCTCATTTTGCATTTATACAAAATGTATGACGATGATATAGTAGGTCATTATTTCTCACACGGTCTAGAGATCTGAAGCTGAAGACCTTGACTTCTCTGAAGATAACAGTAAGAGCACTGTAGAAACGTCATAATATACATTAGATTCGCATTTTTAAATTTTTGAGAAATTTTTCACATTTTACCTGTAGGTGAAAGAAGTCTTAAGAAAATTTGATAACTAGAGAAACTGTCATTGAATATAACACAATACCACAACTTATGTATATTATATATATATATAAATATATATATATATATATATATATATATATATATATATATATATATATATAAGGGTGTGTGTGTGTTTGTGTATACATTTCTTTGTATTCTTTCACACTCGTGTGATACCCTGAACATAAAACGGAATTCTTTCCCTATTACTGACAAAACTAATGGAATATCCATCGCCTGTATGCTACGCGGGTTATAATAATATCTCTAATTACTCTGCGTGCATAAATCTCCCAATCCCTGAAACCAGTCGTACATAATTATACTAACAAGAGATATAATGTACACACCACACGAGAGTATTCCCAATATCATTTAGCCTCGTGGAGAGAGTTTTGCCAACGTATTCCCGTATCCCGGGACAAACAGTCACGAAGGACCGGAGGATAAGTCCGACGTCGAACGCTGGAGACGCGAGCTTAGTGCAAGTGGCAGTATATTAATCGTCTGGCAGTGTGATTTCTGCCGTCGTGAAATCAAACTCATATTCCGCTCGCATTGCTTCGTCGTTTATGATTGCTACCTTCGGAGAAGCTTCGCTAGAGAGACCATGAGACGTCTTACTGTCGTTCATGGCGTTCTAAGACGCTTAGCAAGGGCCACCTTACTCGCTGGCAAACTGACACAAAATGTTCAGTGGAAATCGCTTGGGCGATACGAGAACAATCTTCAGATGTATTCTCGGCTCAGGTTATTATAATTGAAAGTCAGCAAAGTTCCGGAGAGCAAGTGAGATAGGTGAGAGAAGCATTGGTATGATAATACAAAAGTCACCTTACTCAGTTTTGTTTTCCGAAGGATAATACTTTCGTTGATCTGCATTTATTCTGGCCTTAAGTAATAAATATTAAAAACACTGTTTGTTGTCATTGCGTCTAACCTCTGGGTTATTATTTTTCATCAATATATAAAACTTAAACTATCATAGGTCACAGATGAATTTAAACTTCCAGGATAATATTTCTACCATGGTTCCAAAAATTATTGTGATAGCAGACACCCTGGTATTCACAGTCATTGTAAGTGTTGTGCCAATATTTAAGCCAGTGTCACAATCTCAAACGGTAGCCTATCTTTTGGAGGGCCGTGTATTTCACGTCTTGCCATTTGCTAAAACCCCTTTTACGTTACTTCATCCAAAAACAATATTATTCTTTCAGTAACGCGTATCATATCACTTTTTATTATCATTTTAATAAAAAAATAATATTCATTATCATATTTGGCTTAAAATTTTTTTTAATAAGTCATGGCTACAAAGACTTAATTTAAACGTAACTGTCAGTATTACTCTGTAGTACTTGTTGTCAAATCAGGTACAGTTATACTTAAGATTTTATCAGTGCAGCTTTTGACTTATTAACTTCTTGCATTCATAGGTTAAAATAAACATGTTCTTTTGAAAAATCATTGAATTAAAGACTCTTAGCAAACTGAAAGAAGTGAATTATTCTATCCTCCAAAAGGTGCAGTTCGACCTACAGTTTTTAGTTTTCTGTAAAGGAAAACTATTGAGATGGCTATTTGTCTGTCCGTCATTTTTTCTGTCCGCACTTTTTCTGTCCGTCCTCAGCTCTTAAAAAATTATTGAGGCTAGAGGGCTGCAAATTGGTATGTTGATCATCCATCCTCCAATCATCAAACATACCAAATTGCAGCCTAGCTACGGTGGTTTTTTTATTAAATTAGGTTAAAGTTAGCCATAATCGTACGTCTGGCACCGCTATCGGAACCAACAACATAGGTCACCACCGGGTCGTGGCTAAAAGTTTCAAGCTCCGCGGCTAAGAGTTTCAAGGGCTGTGGTTGAAAATTTCGTACAGAAAACTCGATCGCGCCAAAGAAACTTCGGCGCATTTTTTACTTATTTGTTAATATCCCACTTTTTTTTGTTTACTGTAAACATATAAAGCCTTATGCGGATAAGAAGACTACTACCAGCATTATCTTCATGGTGAATAAATAAGAGTACACCACAAATCCATCCTATTTTCCCGCGGAGGATTGAAATCCAATACTACCCTCTCACTCCTCCTACAGGATCTGCCTTCTCACGCTCTCTCCCCCCACCCCCTCACCCCCTCCTCGCCCTCCTTGCTTTGCCATCCAAGTGTCACCAAATATTTCCTACTTAAGAAATGCCCGGAAGGTCACCTTGCGTACATTAACGCCTCTCCTGTCGGTCTGACCTTCCTCCCGACATCTGCCCCAGACACTGTCTGAGGTCACCGCGTGGCTCCAGGCGACCAGATTTCTCCGTAACCAACACCAGCATTGGTATCTTTTGACGGCTTTCGGTTTGCTCTTCTTCATAATAATAATAATAATAATAATAATAATAATAATAATCTTTTATTTCGACTAAGGGCTTTTATACTGACGGAGATAGATACAGTAGATAAGTTATAGTAATAAAAATATAGATGTACAAGAAACAAATTTATAAAATAAACGGTTACCCAAATAATAATAATAATAATAATAATAATAATAATAATAATAATAATAATACTACAATAATAATAACACACACAGTAATAATAAATATCCTTATTGGCTCAGAGTCACATCCAGGGATAGATAAGGTAGATACGATTCAGGACACAGAAATTAGATACACGAGATGAAGTTATAATGAAGAAAGGTTACATTCACGCATAATAATAATAATAATAATAATAATAATAATAATAATAATAATAATAATAATAATAATAATAATAATAATAATAATAATAATACGCACATACAGAATTCAGTTAATAATAATAATAATGGTATTAGATATACTACAGCATAGTTTTTGTGTCTTGTTTAGATATTGTAGTTCTCTTCGGAAAATAAAACTCACAACATATCTGCTTTGAATCCATGTGTAACTAGAAAGTCACTGCAAAGTAAGGGAACTTTCTCATTGCGGAAATGCACATCCTGGAAAGCATGTAATCGTCTTAAAAATCGTTAACAAAAACTGGAATCACGCAGAGTAGAATGAATTATAGGATTACCGAAAAATAAACATTTTAAGCCTCGAACGAAAGCAATAACTAACTCATCTTTAAATCAACCTTCCTAACAACTGCAGTCTTCTTTGCATCCGAATACACTGGCTTGACCAAATGCAGTTACAATTAACTGCACGAGACTGCAGATACGCGTCATAGGAACAGACAACCAATTTGTCACGGGGTATCCATATGTCTCCATTAACGTCTGAGATTGTCAAAACAGAAACTCCTTACTCACCCCACCCCCACCCAACTCACCTCCTTCCCCTCCCCCAAAAACACTGACCCCCTTTCTGACTCCCCTTCCCACGGCATTCATGCCCCTCCTCCCACGACACACGGCTCTTAATCTGACATTTCCTATAGTTCGCTTCCTCTGGCGGTCCTTCCTCTGTGCTGTCCCCTTGCCTTGATGATGCTTTCTTTCTGTCTTTCTTTGCTTTCTTCCTATCTTTCTTTTCTGTTTCTTTTTTGTTACTTTCTTTGTCTTCTTCGTATCAGATCTTTCGATAGGATATATTGTTTTGTAAATCGTAGTAATAAGTGCATTAATATTATTGATGACAAGGAGGATATACAGTATATATATATATATATATATATATATATATATATATATATATATATATATATTTATATTTATATTTATATATATATATATATATATATATATATATATATATATATATATATATATATATATACACACACTCATACATACATACATACATACATACATATAGAGAACAAAGACTCTGAGTAAACAATGTATGAACAGATTTTTTTTACAAACATACTTCCATCCCTTACAGAGAATAGTAAGGATTTAGCTGGTCAATCTGTGGAAACAGTACAAAGGACGAGTGGTTTTGAATTTAGAAATCGTTTAAGAATTATCTAATTATAGTCAGTATATCGCATATTCTTTGATATAAGACATTAACTAGTAAATAAAAAAAATAATAGACTGAATGAAAGCATGAAAACGTGGAAAACTCCTGGTATCCATTAGAGAAACAACTCAAAAACAGACATTTTCAAATACACTCATTTCTTCACGGTTTGAATCCAAATTCACTCATTTCTTCACGATTTTAATCTCATTAATATCTCACAGGATTGAAATTCCTCAATCCTCCCATCCCTAACCTTTCCATCGGTCTGTAAATGAAACACGGATTTAGCTCTCGGTTCCAAATGTATTTAATGTTTCTTCAGTCGGGTGTACACCTTTAATTTGCCTTGGACGTCCTTCTTCCCTCGGCAAATTACCTTTTAATTGGCTTCTCCCTTCTCCTAATGTCCTAAATTTTCGCATTTTCTTCTTCACATAATATTTGTTAAATGACCGTCTCGCGTCTCCTTTATTCTCTTTCTTCGCGCGTTACTTTTAGCTTTTATGTGTCGGGTTATTCTGTCTTTTCATTTCAAGTTTAGTTTTTTTTTAATTTCACACCATTTGTATTCTTTTGCTTATTAGTTGGTCATCATCATTTTTTATCACTTGCTTGATTATGTTTCTTACACCCATTTTTTTTTAATTCGTCGTTTACTTTTATTTTCTGATTCTTCATCAGCCAACCAGTGATCGTATTGTTTCTCAGAGAGAGAGAGAGAGAGAGAGAGAAGAGAGAGAGAGAGAGAGAGAGAGAGAGTTTGACGGTATTTTTTATCTTAATGACTACACTCATTATCTTATTGTCATTTGTTGGAACTTCTTCGATAGCCTTGTCTCGAAATGAAGAAAGTCTGAAATAATTTTATGTTTTCTTTGTCAGCATTTTCCGTCTCCCTGTAAAACTGGTTTAAATAAAAATAAGAAAAAAACAACAAGTAAAAATGCGCCGAAGTTTCTTCGGCGCAATCGAGTTTTCTGCACAACCACTGCAGTTGTATAATCAAGGCCACCAAAAATTGATCTGTCTTTCGGAGGTCTCGGTGTAATGATGTATGAACCTCGGCCCATGAAACTTTAACCACGGCCCGGTGGTGGCCAGAAGCACGATTATCGCTAACTTTAATCTTAAATAAAATAAAAACTACTGAGGCTAGTAGGCTGCAATTTGGTATGTTTGATGATTGGAGGATGGATGATCAACATACCAATTTGTAACCCTCTAGCCTCAGTAGTTTTAAGATCTGAGGGCGGACAGAAAAAATTAGGCCAGAATAAAGTGCGGACGGACAGACAAAGCCGGCACAATAGTTTTCATTAACAGAAAACTAAAAAAGGGAAAATGCCTGCACGATTTCTAATCGCCATCATACTTATACTAATTATTACTGTATGTAATGTCGGTGATAGTTTACGAAGGAAAGAAGTTTACAAAGATACCAGGCATATTTTCTTAGCTGACATCATTTCCATTTCACTGTAGAATTGTACGAAAAGGAAAATTGTGATTAAATGCTAATAAGAAAGTAGAGGATTTCAGAGTGTGCTCGCAAGTTTAAGATTCGTCTTTTTGACCTTTATAAGGGAAGAAATGAAAAAGTGCACTTTTACGAAAATAACACTTTCATTCGGGCCAAGGGAACAGACAGACAGAGTATTAACAAAGAAAGAAATCACTTAATTAAGAGTAATTCAGATGGAGAACATGTAAGCATAACAACGTTTTCATTACCATAAACAACTTTCATTCTGTTAGAATTCACTTGCTTCAGGCTGGAACTGGAGGAAACCAGCAGTGTACGTATGGAAAGGGCCTTTCTTTCGCTTGACTGAGATCGGCATCTTGGCCTTATTGAATATTGCAACAGCTTATCTTTTATTACTTTTAACAGGAGTCATCCTATTCCTTTGGTTACTTGTGTTGTCAAACTATGTAAATACCTAGCAATATCAACTCAGGCTATTTTTCACTTAAAATATGTAACATATGACAACAGTAATGAACATTTTTTCCTTTATTTATACCTCCTTCACTGTCGTAATTAGACGAGCAATAACACCGTATAAATTACAGGCTGCACACAGCTAATGCTTTCCTGTCATCGTATTCCTGGGATGACCTCGAAATCACTCCCAGAGGTCAGGTCAAGGTGGTAAATAGGAGAGGCGTCAATTATCCTCCCTGCAGGGTGCCATTTCGCTCTTGGTCCTTTCCCACTGTACTGTGTTGCCGAGCTTCTAATGAGAGAGGAAATTAGTTCTTATTCAGTAACTTCATTAGGTTTTGTTTGCATTTTTCGAGTTTTTTCCTTTGGATTTCATAAAAATGCCAAGGTGTCTTGGTTGAATTTTTGTATCTGTTTCGAACAAAATGAAACAGGACCAATAATGGTATCTTGGAAGGTATGATCAAGATGTTCGAGATTAAGGAGATAATCAGCTGACAAAAGCAAAATAGTGCTTGTGCGTGGGTCCCATAGAGTTCAAATTACCTCGAAAGATCGAACAACATCCGATAGCTACAGTGGTGGGTGATGGTGGGGGGATAGGAGAGAGAGGTGGGAGGAAGATATTCTGTTGTAGGAGGAGTGGGTGGAGGAGGAGGAGGAGGAGGATGAGAGGAAGGATAAAGAGAAGGAGGGCTTGGTACAAAATTTGTTCAGGATGGGAGCAGTAAGGATTTGTGAACTATTGTCATCTGTTTTCTTTGTGGACTATGTTTGTGTACACAAGCACCCCACAAAGGAGGTTCGAAGGAGACTCCACTCTGAGACATGTTGCTCTAGCATTTTACAAAGGAAGGAATCAGCGAGTGTATGGTAGGAGGGGGAGGTGGAGGGGAAGGAGGGGGAAGGGGAATGGAGAGGACTTATAGGATAGAAATTGGAACTATCAGAAGAAAGGGAGTTTTCTTTTCCAGAATAATGGGATGTGATATCGTGTCTTCATTTGACACCTTCAAGTGAAAAAAGATATAAAAGTAAATTGAACTGTACATTATAAGAAACGAGGCATTTCTTATTTCTGGTATATATATATACATTATTTATATATATATATATATATATATATATATATATATATATATATATATATATATATATCAGAAAGCAAACGTCCTTTAATATCAAAAATTTCTACCTCAGAAATAATATATTTTCATATATGTCAGGGGAATTTTTAGTTGATAGACAAGTCCACCCGTCCCGTGGGTCAGACCAGTGGACTTATTATCAACTAAAAATTCCCTTAGTAACATATATATGAAAAACATATATTTCCGAGGTAGAGCAAATGGATATTAAAGGACGTTTGTAGCTTTCTGTTTGTATATGAATCAATGGTGATGATAAATAAGTCATATATATATATAGGAGTATATATATATATATATATATATACAGTATATATATATATATATATATATAGTATATATATATATATATACATATATATATACATACATATTGCATACATACATAGATACATAGAAATTCTATAATTACATATAACAGGTTGTTTCTCTGTGTGTGTGTCTGCTGTTTGTGTGTTTACGAAAAAAACTAGAAGTTACAGGTGTTTAGGAGTTAGTTTGACGGATGATGGTGGGGTGAGAAAAGAGGTAAACTGCAAAGGTTACCAAAATGGAGGCAATAGAGAATCTTCGAGAGCAATGAAAAATTAAGAGTGCCAACAAACGAAAATCTGAATTGTATGAAAAAATTGTTGGGCCAGCTCTCCTTTATGGAAGGAAAGTCAGGATGATTAATGTATTTCATTTCATAAGCAAAGCTGTGAAAGTCTTCTGCCTGAATTTCATCCTCAGCCAGCAATTAGAGCATGCATGTGGCATGACTGCCATTTTGTTTATATCTGTCACCATTCATATCAGGGAAACGGCTCATAAATATCTCTGAAGTTGTTTCTCTACCAGGCAACGATTCGAATCCTGCCGAGGACGAAGCACATATCAGTCTGACTTCCTTTGGGTGAAAGTTATTCCCAAGGTATTGTAAACTTGATACTAAGCGATGTGTGCTTCTAAGTGTGTTTTATTAGTCACGAAATTGACGTATGTATGAGTATATATGTATATATATTATATATATATATATATATATATATATATATATATATATATATATATATATATACATATATATGTCAATATATATATATATATATATATATATATATATATATATATATATATTTTATATATATATATATATATATATATATATATACATACATATATATGTCTATATATATATATATATATATATATATATATATATATATATATATATATATGTATATATATATATATAATGTCTCAAAAGCCATTTAGACGTACGGAATGCAGAAACAAGATGATAAATCTAATAAATAGTGACATATCTAATGATGATTATAATGATATACGGCGAACACCCTGAAACTGGTACTTTGATATAGATAACAGTACACAGTAAAAGTAGTAATAACGATGTTAATTATTAGTAATGATGATAACTTTACCTAAAATTATAACAATACAAAAGTAGCAATAACAATGTTAATTATTAGTAATAATGATAACTATACCTAAAATAATAATAATAATAATAATAATAATAATAATAATAATAATAATAATAATAACAATAACAAAAATAATAAGCAAGTTATCAAGAGCGAGAGCACGCTAATATACTGTACATTACAGAATCATCGGAGCTAGATCGTAAGCAACATTACATGTATTAGATACGTCATATATTAGAATAGACAGAAAGTGCCAAAAAAGTTGGGAAAACGATAACGAGTACAATAAATAAATGCAATTCCTTAGAGTAACCAAAGACCTAGAAGGGTTTAATGGTTTATTGTCACATTAGGAACATTATCGATGGAAAGACCTCTATTTTTTAATTTGTGGATTCCTGCTGCTCTGCTGTTTCCTCACTGTCTGAGAATCAGGATGTACCTAGGCTGTCTAGTGACTTGCCAATGATGTCAATATGATTATCTAGGAACATCTCTGTATGTACGCTCACGCTCAGAAATTCATACTGGATGCGTATAAGATTATCTGCAGATATATTTAAAGGGATGTCCTTGTATTCACTGTGGTACAATGATTATGACTTCCATATTATGTATATATATATATATATATATATATATATATATATATATATATATATATATATATATATATAGCATATTATATATATATATATATACACACACATATGTATGTATATATATACATATAAACCTTCTATCAGACTAAAAACTGAGTTTTAAGTAAAATTTAACTATACTATATCGACAGATATTTGAAGATATCATCCCCTTAAAACGCAAAATCGATATAAAACTTTATCAATATTTTATTTACGGCAAACTGTCGAGAACATTTAAAAAAAAATCTTTTAAGTTAACAATTTCAAAGAAACAAATGGGCATTTTCTTGTTTCCAAATATCTTTTATTTCTAGAAATTTATCATAGAATTCATGAAGTTGACAGAAATGAAATTTTGAAAATTAAATTCGTATCTTTACCGTCTGCGATAATTGTCCACTGGTTAAGAAATAACCAAGTACCGTTAAAATAGGGTTATCACAATTTCGTGATCAACAATCCTTATTTAACATTAAAACTTCACAAACAGATACATTTTGTGTAAAGAGGAAAATTTAAGAGCCATCGAAGGAATAGGCTGCCTTGAGAACTGGTCACTAAGAATTATGTACTGCCCATCCCTCAACAATGAGTGAAACCTGATCTGCTGTGGAAGGGCAAATCGCCAATATGTAGTCAAATAAACACTTGAGATACTGATTAACTACCTCTCTCTCTCTCTCTCTCTCTCTCTCTCTCTCTCTCTCTCTCTTCATACATAGGCATTTTTTATGTGCGCGGCGATGCAACTGATTACTCCCTCTCTCTCTCTTTATATGTAAGCATTTTTATGTTAATGGTGATGCAGCTGGTTACTCTCTCTCTTTCTCTCTCTCTCTCTCTCTCTCTCTCTCTCTCTCTCTCTCTCTCTATCTCTTCTCTCTATATAGGTATATATATATATATATATATATATATATATATATATATATATATATATATATATATATATTCCTCTTTCTATATATAAATTACTCTCTCTTTCTTTTATATATAAACATTAAAGTTGAATGGTAATGCAGTTGATTACTTTCTCTCTCTCTCTCTCTCTCTCTCTCTCTCTCTCTCTCTCTCTCTCTCTCTGTTTGTAAGTCTCTTCTATGTGAATGGCGTTACAACTGGCTGTTCCTCATATTTTAATCTGAAAAGCTCTACCTAGTTACGAAAACAAGGAATGTCTTCAGACTGGACCACTCACTATTTCTCTCAGGACAAGCCTCAAATTTCTCGCATTTCTCTCATCGCTTAGAGAGAGAGAGAGAGAGAGAGAGAGAGAGAGAGAGAGAGAGAGAGAGAGAGAGAGAGAGAATGATAACAATAATGAAAAGAATTCCGCGAAAATCTCAAAACTTCATCTCTTACTATATCAGCCGGTTTAAACTCTCGATGGCTCCTTCCCTCAGGCAAAAAAAAAAAAAAAATAAAAATAAAAAAGTCTTCCCTTTGACGAATAAATGGAAAATCGGATAGATTCTTTTTCCCTTTATTCTCTCTCTCTCTCTCTCTTTGGTCAAATATCCAGTAACCTCGAGCGATCACCATCGGTCAGATCGAAGTTCTGACGGCGTAGTCCTACAAGGGTGCGTAGGATCGACGTTCTTCGTCGGGCTGAGCTCCTCTCCCCTTCCCCCTCCCTTCCTTGAATCCTGTTTGGTGATCCTGCTGTTCCTTCTCCCCCTCCCCTACATTTCAACCCTGGCCTGAATCCCCTCCCCCTACTTTCACCACCTGACCTGAACCCTCCTCCATTTCAATCTCTGACCTGACACCCTCCCCTCCCTACTTTTCAACCCCTGACGCGAATCCCCTTCCCCTACCAACCCCTGACCTGAACCCCTCCTTACATTTCCAAGCTCCTGACCTGACACCCCCCTCCCCTGCTTTTCATCCCCTGACCTGAGCTCCCCTCCCCTACTTTTCAACCCCCTGACCTGAACACCCTCCCTTACATTTCAATCTCCTGACCTGACAGACTCCCCTCCCCTACTTTTTCAACACCCCCCTGACCTGACCCTCCTCCCTAAATTTCAACCCCTGGCCTGAACCCCCTTTTCTCCCCTACTTTTCAACCCCTAACCTGACACCCCTTCCTCCCCTACTTTTCAACCTCCAAACCAGCTCTCCCCTCCACCCCCCTACCTCCTAACCCCCTCGCCGTCTCTGCTAAGGAGTCTCCCCAACCCCCAGCCAAACTGTAGTGTCGGCTAATCCACTTAACTAGGTAAGCTGAGTCCCTTAAGTGTGAATTCTGACGGTTATAAAGGATTCTATCGCACCTGCAGACCTCCGATCCCAAGATGGACGATAGAGGCGGATTTGGATTTGGGGGATTTAACAGCTCAGATGCGATCTTTCTTGCCTCCTTCGACTGTCTCTCTCTCTCTCTCTCTCTCTCTCTCTCTCTCTCTCTCTCTCTCTCTCTCTCTTTGTTATCGGGGCTATGCTCTCTCTCTCTCTCTCTCTCTCTCTCTCTGTTATCAGCTATTCTCTCTCTCTCTCTCTCTCTCTCTCTCTCTCTCTCTCTCTCTCTTATCAGCTATGCTCTCTCTCTCACTCTCTCTCTCTCTCTCTCTCTCTTTTGTTATCAGGGCTATGCTTTCTCTCTCTCTCTCTCTCTCTCTCTCTCTCCTCTCTCTCTCTTTCTTTCTTTGTTATCGGGGCTATGCTCTCTCTCTCTCTCTCTCTCTTTGTTATCGAGGCTATGCTCTTTCTCTCTCTCTCTCTCTCTCTCTCTCTCTCTCTCTCTCTCTCTCTCTCTCTCTACGCGCGTTTGTGTGTGGCTCCATAATTAGGATGGTGTTTATGGAACAGCAACACTGAGAAAGAATGGCTGATAATCTCTTATCGTTAAAAAGCGGACGATTTCTTCACAGAAATAATGCTGTTTACTATTTCCATGCGCTTAGCCAAGGCCATTTGAATGGATCTTTCAATGTACGCGAAGTACTGCAGAGTAGAGTTCAATACGTTCAGGAAAGGCTACCCCGGTCATATTTTTACTTATTTATAGGAGGAGTATATATTTAGTCGTACGTTTTTTCATTTAAAAAGCCTCTCAAAATACAAAAGAATCCTTAAAAAATTCAAGGTTGGAAGTCTGCATTCCTCAGTACGGCAAAACGACAATAAAATTGATCTGGGATATTCCTGTGTTTTTCGGCGTAACTCTAAAAAATCCAGACTATGTCTGTTCTTTGAGAGAGGTCCGTTTTTCTGTCCTTGCAAATTTCTGTTTATGTTTGCCTTTTCCCGAAAGTCTTTCTGTCTATCTTTATTTCCGTTCATTTCATTTTATCAGTGTGTCATGCTAATTAAGAAATCGATTCTACACCGCTTGTAGTGTAGTAAGTGTACTCTTATTTGATGAAGAAGTATAAGTAAACAAAGTATGGTAAATTTATAGTACTCATCAATACTAAAGAGGAAGTAAATCTACCTTACTTATACCTTCATATATGTATATATGTGTGTGTATATATATTATATATATATATATATATATATATATATATATATATATATATATATATATATATATATAAATAGTCATATATATATATATATATATATATATATATATATATATATATAAATTTTACGTACAGTGTATTTGATTTCATTTCTTTTAATTTCATTTACTCTTCCAATAATCTGTCATTCGATTCACAGATTTATATTTTATCATTTATGACTCTTTTCATTTCTTTTGCCTGATTTAATTTTCGTTTTAAGCAATCTCTGTGATAATTTTTGAACTGATTTCTATATTGTTGTTATTTTCCCGAAAAATATTCTAATTTGTCGATAAAAGGAGTTACGTTAGGCATACAGAATAAAATCGCACGCGTACTCCATAAATAATCTACTTATCTAAACAACATGTACATACATCTATCGCCTGACCGTCATGCAGATTTATAGTTTTACAGAATTACCGAAACGAAATTTGAAAACGCGTTTTTTTCCTGCGGAGTTGATTGCATAATCCTCGCGCAGGAAAAAGAAACAGATTTAACCAGAGGGCTGCAATAATGAATTTGCCTCGTACGCTCCATTATGAAAGCGTTCATATCCCATTCAAAGGCTGGAAATCATCACAAAGTGCCCTTTTAATTCTGAATTTGATTGCACAGATTAACATAGTGATTCCTCTTTTATATATCTAATCCGGATTTGTAGGTCTCAGTCAACATTTTATTCCTACTACATTCATTCATTGCTGTCGAGCGCGCGTGATTGTTCCGGGTCGATTTTGGATGGCGTATGCGTAAAAGCGGATGACTTGGGTAAGGGTAATACGAATGATTCTAAAGAGAATGGCATTTGATTGTATCCTGTTTTTGTTTTTTTTTTTATGTTTGCTGATGTACATCCAATTGACCTTATCCTTACAATACGACAAAAACACCTATATTTTTTATATAATAATCCTTTAGTTATGAATCGTACATACAAAAGGGATTAAAGAACGCGTGAATTTGTTGGCACAAAGAATCATATGAAAGACTAATTTGATCACTTTACAGGAAAATAAATGCATATTCTGTTGACCCTGAGAGTCCTTCTGCGAGACACGTTCAAGACGTTTAAAAGGTTTGGCATATACGAAAAATCTTAAGGTTTTCAAACATACAAAAAACATTACGGTTTCCAAGCATGCAAAAAACCTTAAGGTTTTCAAACGTACAAAAAAAATTACGGTTTTCAAACTTACAAAAATTATTACGGTTTTCAAACATACAAATAATATTACGGTTTTCAAACATACAAAAAAATATTACGGTTTTCAAACATAAAAAGATATTGCGGTTTTCAAACATACAAAAAATATTAAGGTTGTAAACATACAAAAAATATTAGTTTTCAAATATACAAACAATATTACAGTTTTCAAATATACAAAAAATATTACGGTTTTCAAATATACAAAAAATATTACGGTTTTCATGCATTAGGGACACGTAGAGCATGTTTTCTTATCCGAAGACGAACGGCACTCACACACACACACACACACACACACACAAAGAGAGAGAGAGAGAGAGAGAGAGAGAGAGAATTTCCTTCTTGAACTATTCTATTCTCGTTGTAGCTGATAGCGCTACCATTGCCGCTTTCCCTTGCTCTGTGGTGAACCACGGCCTTCTGTTCTCAAATGGTTCCGTTTAAATGATACTCCATTTAAATCCATTCCTCTTCCGTTTTTCACATTCCTTTAAAAATGCTTTTTATCTGTCTTCTTGACACTGAAAGAATGTAGATAGTATCTACGAGAGGTAAACGGAACTTGGTTCATTTTCAGTTCTTCTACAACAAGTATCCCTCTTATCCAAAAACATTTTTCCGTTACACACCGAATAACATTTAAAAACTTTTGAATTGTATTAGAAGCAGCATACGTTGTCAAGAGATAAATCAAGGGACTGGATCAATCTTTCGCTAAGAAATTGTACGTTGCTTTCAGAAGCGGTTCTTTGATATTAATGAAAGAGTGACTGATTATCTTACTCATATCTTAGGAGGCTCACTGTACATTGTTGGTGAAAAGCGGCTGAAAATTTTAAGTTTTCTATAAAAGAAAACTATTAGATGGCTATTTGTCTGTCCGTCCCACTTTTTCTGTCCGCCTCAGAATCTTTAAACTACTGGAGGCTAGAGGGGGTAAAAATTGGTATATTTGATCATCGCCCTCCAATCATCAAACATACCAAATTGCAAACCTCTAGCCTCAGTAGTTTTATTTTTACTTAAGGTTGCTAACCATGATCGTGTCTGGCAGCCTATAGGACAGGCCATCACCGGGTCGTGGCTGAAATTTTCATGGGCCGAAGCTTATACGGCATTATACACTGTGTAGGAAACTAGATTGCGCCGAAGAGACTACGGCGCATTTTTTTATTTTATTTATTTTATTTTTTTAACACACGTTTCATTTCACAAACACAGTTGCATGTAAAAATGAAACGTGTCAAAACAGTTGCTTCTCTTCATTTGTCGATATTGTAAAATCTCCTGAACATTCTTTGCTTTCCCCAGACTAGCGGGAAAATTACAGACTGAAACTTGCGGGTTACTGAATATCCAACCTGTTAGATCAGTCTTTGAAACCCACTCCCTTCTAGAATGTCAAACCCATTCCTCTGTGCCTCCTGAATCTAGTTTATTGTTTCTTTTTCATTAGGTGGACTGTATTGTCACCTGAGAATAAAGATGCAGTAAATTTTTCCGTATTTACTAAACCAGTCTCATGTCGGCAGTTATGCTTGTCTCGGTACCCACTATCAAATAAAAAAAAACTTACAAAGTTAAAGCAAAAACTGATCAGCCAAGAATCACTGAAGAAGGGAGAATAAAAATTAACAAAATAAACAACGAATTTGCATTAAGGTAAAATGCATATACAAGAATGGATGTTTCTCTCTCTCTCTCTCTCTCTCTCTCTCTCTTCTCTCTCTCCCTTTACCTTCTTCTCCCGGGCCGTCCCTACATTTGATTGAGGGTAGATTAGACGTTTTGAGTTCACATCAAAGTGGGACAGAACTCCACCTCTTTTGTTTTTGAAGTCAAGAGACGTTTCTGCCAGAAATATTACACACAAGTTTTCTCTCAACAACTTCAAGGCATAAAGGTGCGTCCGACATTGCTTATCTTTTTTTTTTTTTTTTATTTTGGGCTTTGTTGTTTATGACTAAGTGTTCGGTGATGAGATTTTTATTTGACGAATGATGATGATGATGATGACGGTAGTGGTGGAGGCAGTGGTGGAGGATTGTGATGGGTTCTTTAAAATTGACTCAAGTCTTCTCTCTCATTTATTCCATTTTCACGTGTAGTCAAATGCCGTTTCATTACCAGTGCTAAATATATTAATCTCATGGCCTGTGAGTTCGAGAAAGACAGAATTATAAAAATATTAATCCTTTAGCAACTTCATTACTGCCCTAAAATGGAAGACTGCAGCATCTGCAAAAATACGAAACAGAAAAATGGTAGATACTGCAGTTTTTCCCCTTACCTTACTGCTGATGATTTTGCAGATGCTGCAAATGGGACCCCCTGAATAAAGCATTGATGAATCATTCTGAAACTGCAGTGACTTGTGTATTAGCGTTTCACGAGGCCAATAGGTGGCATATTTTAATTTCGAAAATTTTGCAGATACTGCAGTTTTCCATTTTAGGGCAGGTTATTTTGGCGGTCTATTGCAGATTAGGTATCACCACCATATCCTTTCCCCTCATATCTTTGTGCGTGTAAAGAAATATAAGGTATAATTCGATGATTATTAAACAGCCTTGTGTCACACAAAAAACATACAGATACACGAACATTCAAATGCATTAAAGGCACTGAGTGGAAAATTATTTGATACCAAAGAATTCCTCTGTAGCTACATTTAAATGCCATCAAAAAGTAGATACAAAAGAAAGTCTGTCGAGAAAATCATAAGTATGTACACTGAAGCATTACCACGCATGAAAGCATGTTCACAGAAAACTGAACAGTTTAGATCAATAATAAGCTCTATGGAATCTGAGTTTTTCAGGTTTTAGTTAATGTTTGTTCTTGTTGAGTTGGCTGAACAGAATGAACGGAGTACTGTATCAAATTTTATTCCAAGCTAGGGAAAACAAATACAAGCAAACATACGTAATGATGCAGCAAGTTTGTAATGATTAGAGTTCAGTAATCCCAGGTTTTATGAATGATCTAGATTTATGGATGAATGAGTGTTAGCAGTGAATAGCCTATGTTCCGGAAGGCAATCAACATCCTCCGTTGCTGTTTCGTTTGAGCAAGTCAATTTAAATGTATTTGTGAGATGAGTGGTGGTTACACGTGCGCATTTGACATTTATCTGGTTGATGCTAAAGTGCAAATAGATGCTAGTTTTAGTCAGGAACATGGCTGAGTAAAAAAAGTGGTTATAAATGTGATAAAAGCATATGAGTTTGATAAGTGGGAAGTGAAAACAAGGTATAAGAGGGCAGATGAAATATTGGCTTCGTTTAAAGATACAGAAGTGGCTAAGTAAAATGAGAAGTACCCAAAATGAAAGGACAGGGTTATAAAGTAGGCTGGGAGTGTTTGTGGATACAGGCTTTCCCTTTTTTTTTTTTTTTTTTAAATCTTTAGGCGTTCAATTTACTTCAATTTTATCTTGAAGAGATAATACATTTTAAATGACAACGTACGCGTCTTGGAAAAAAGTGAGGATTGTTTAGATGTCCTTTAGTTATTTTCTTCAATCCAGTTCTTGAACTTTATGCTGGGTTAATTCATCTTCCAGCCACAAGGTGAGGTTTTACTGTCTCTCTTTGACTGGTCATATTCCCGGAATCTAGAACAAAAGTGATCCTTTGATTTCAAGTCCTGTGACTGGATGATTCCTCTAATTGCAAAGTTTTGGTATGCTCTCCTTGCTTTCGTTTTCCTCTCAGCGGTTATGTCTTTTGTAATCTTTAGCTTTTAAGCCCAATTTTTCTTAATTCCAGCTCATTTTCTTTTTATTTTTGGGCATGAGTAGATTCAGAATATTAATTACCGATCCCGTTGACTTTTGCATTGAAGTACTTGCATAATCACGTTTTTTTTTTACATTTATACATTGATGCAGTAATTAACTGAATAGAATACAAATACACGAAAAGGAAAAATAAAAATATTAAGGGTTGTGTACCGGTTAGTAAATCATTCTTGCCAGTTTCTTATTACATACTTTGAACCCATTGCAGTGCACAAGTCTTACAAAAACAGCAGCTCACACGTTTAGGATTTAATTCTTTCTATACTCATCTCTTCCGATCTATAGATATACCTACCTTAGAGAAATACCAGTTCGATCCCACCCTCTTGACTTAAAAAGTCTTTCATATCTAACTTAACACTGAACTCCTCTAAAGGCGGAGTTTGTGCTCTCCTCCCATGAGTTGTCATCTCTCCCCACCCTCACCCTTGCCCCAAACAACCATCCCCCACCCACCACAGTCCCCTAGTCCGCGCCAGAGTGCCAGTTGGTGGGGCTACAATGCCAATACGGGTCCGGAGACAAGAGCCACCTGGCAATTATACCCTCTCCTTTGCCGGTCTTCAGGTAACAAACAAACCGCAATTTTAAACATAAATATCTTCTCCATTTCTCCTCAGGGGGATCTTTTAGGTACGTGCCATTTGGCACCGAAAATTCATCCCTTTTCCTGTTCTGTTTTCACCTTTTTTCCCCTCACTCTTTTAAATGGGGAAAGCTTATGTGTATTGGTGTCCTCTTTATCTGTCTTATATACTTAATTTAAGAGTATTGGGAAAGACAGGAAAAGGCGTGCGGTCAATTTTCCACCCGGAAGTTATTTCTGAAACTGACATCAGCTCTGGTAAAAATGATTTCAGACGGCAACAGAGATTTTTGCTTGGCACTGCACTGAGAGGGGCACTCGCGAATGACTTTTTAACACCCATCGGATCATTTGAACGCCATCAATATGACAACCCCGCCTTTAAGAAAACTCTTCATTGGAGGATGACAGCAAGTTCAATGTAACAACGTTGGTATAGCAATCTCAGCGGGTGATTTCTTAGCGGCTGGGAGTAGATTCTGAAGATTTGACGGGTTATTTAGGGGGAGTCTTGGAGAGAGAGAGAGAGAGAGAGAGAGAGAGAGAGAGAGAGAGAGAGAGGTCCAACGCCAGATGGTTTCTGTCGCCAACTGTAGCGGAACCTTGGCGCCAAGGGCTGACATCCGCGATTTGGAACGCGGTAGAAGGGGAGGATGATGATGACAGTGATGGGGATGATGAGGATGATAATGATATTTGCTTTGATAATAACGATGACTGTAAAGATGCTGACAATCTTTGCAGTACATTTTTTATATAATGATTATTATGACGAGGAAAACCACTATAAAATTATTGTTATGATTAGATATAAATCATGATAGGAAAATATTAATGTATAATATGTTATGTCGTTATTAAATACAACTAATGATGGTCACTGTTATGTAAACAAATTGCCACTGGAATTAGGAGCAATTGTCAAATGACCATAAAGATGAATTAAAACTAATTTCACTGCAAAGACTTGAAAATTACGGTTGCAGAGCTTCCTTTGTTTTTTTTTAATGATTAAACTTGCCTTTTTAATATTTTCCGATTATTAAATTTCATATTAATTGTAATTTATAACCTAATTTTGTGGCTATGTCATGCAGTAATCACAAAAATATAAATTCTGAGATCAGGGAAGAGAGGAAATAAGCATCTCTATCCGAAATTATACCAAAAACATTTTCAATATAGATATATTTTATGCAACCATGAGATATATTATATCAGCATTAAAGCCAAACAAAATAACAAAACAAAATATGCAAAGCCAAGCTAATATACCAAACTGGAGTAAAACAACAAAACGAAAGAATAGATAAATATAGCAGGACTCTAATGCATGACTGTGCTAGTATATGCTCTCTCTCTCTCTCTCTCTCTCTCTCTCTCTCTCTCTCTCTCTCTCTCTCTCTCTCGTCACATCCGATCAACCACTTATCCGGAACCAATAACCGACACCTTTTAAAAACCAGCCTCCCCGGCTGAATGACTTGCACAAACCGGCGCCCTCCTCCGCCATTCCGGATAAACAGGGCCCCCGCTCAAAATAGCGTCTGTTACATGGCTACCCAATATCCGAAGTGTATTGTAGGGGAATGGAGGGGGTTGTCTAAACCCAAATGTTTGGTCAGGCGGAATCTCTCCCTTCTTAACTAACACCTCGCAAAACCCCTCGTGGTTATGAGTTTCCTTAACCTCATGGCTCGGTGGCCTTTAAGCTCTTCACCTGTTCCTGCGCTTCCTGTGATTTAGGAGCACGATGGTTATGGCAGTGAAGGAACCATAACCTTGATAATCTATAGATTTGCCGTAGCAAGAATGATTTGAGAATTGTCATTACCATTTTCTAGAGCTCTCCTCGGTATTTATTTACGTTTTTATTTTTTTGCCTTTTTCCTACCAACGTTCCTTAAATATAAAATTATATTCTAGGTCATATCTAGGTCATATATATTAATTTCTATCAAGTTTTCCACTACATATATTCCACCTAAATCTACCAAATCAAAATTATGAATTATAATTTTTCTTATTTTGTTATTACTAGACACAATTTTTCTTTGTATGAATGCCGACATTACGCAGCTTTAAGATAAATTTCCAATTCTTGAGGTGTAAATGATATGAAATGAGAATCGGGAATAACATTAATGAAAGGCATCCTACCAATTTAGTTTTTTCAATGTTTCACAACGATAGCCTTTGTGTGCTGAGTTCCACATGTTCACATTCATCAGCCTCCAACCAACATCGTTATCACAAACTTCTTCTCGTTAGATTAATTTTCCCGATTGTCAACTATTTCCTTATCACCACAGATCTTCAATCATCAAATTATTAACACAATTTAAGATTTATTTTCCGATGCTTCATTTTTACAACAAGGTCTTTGGCTACTTTCGTCAGTATTAATTTTTCTCCTCGGCAATCATTCGGCATTCGATATCCGTCTAATCATTTGTTCTAAAAAGATTTTATTCGTGAAAGGTTATTTAACACAGAACACTGAAATTTTATGATAACGATAAGACAATGACTTCTCTAGCCTTCCATAGCTTTGCTTCAATATTTCTTTAACTCGTATTATATTCAATTGTTTTATATTAACTTGTTTTATCGTGGCATACTAAACACTAGGAACTTCTCTGAACTTAGGTGGTATTGTGAGGAAAAAACACACGCTAACTTAAAAGCACTTCTGTCTTGCGCTCTCACACTCACACGCACACTTACACCCCAACATATGTAGAAGAGTAGACCGCACTTTATTGTCGCTGCTTGGTCATGACGAGCGGTATAAGGTGTCATACCAATGTAAACATCTACATCCTCTCTCTCTCTCTCCCTCTCTCTCTCTCTCTCTTTTCTCTCTCTCTCTCTCTCTTCTTTCTCTTTGACTGACTTTCTTTTCTCCTTTCTTTTTCACTCTCTCTCTCTCTTTCTCTTTCTGTTTCTCTTTCACTTTTTCTCTCTCTCTCTCTTTCACTTTCTCTCTCTCTTTCTTTCACTTTCTCTCCCTTTCTCTCTCTCTCTTTCATTTTCTTTATCTCACTCTCCCTCTCTCACGTTCTTTCTCTCCTCTCTTTCTCTCACTCTCGCTCTCCTTCTTTCACGTCTCTCTAACTTTCTTTGTTTCTCACTCTTTTTTTCCCTTTCTCTCTCTCTCTCTCTCTCTCTCTCTCTCTCTCTCTCTCTCTCTCTCTCTCTCTCTCTCTCTCTCTCTGATATTCTTTATCTCACTCTCTGTCATTTTCTATCTCCTCATTTCTTTCACTCTCTCTCTCTCACTTTCTTCCTCTCTCTTTCACTCTCTCTCTCACTTTTATTTCTCTCTCTCTCTCTCTCACTTTCTCTCCCTCTCTCTCTCTCTCTCTCTCTCTCTCTCTCTCTCTCTCTCTCTCTCTCTCTCTCTCTCTCTCTCTCTCTCTCTCTCTCGCTGACTGCTTAATCAAATTGCCTACGAGTTGAGATATCGTCTTTTTTTTTTTTTTTTTTAATAACAGTATATTTGTTACTGACTAATTTCCTACATATATATAATCTAACATGCGTGCGCGCGCGTGTGTGTGCTTGTATGTGCTTAGTATCATACAAATTTTATCCATTAAGGGGGGGGGAAGGGCTCCGGAAGGTGCTGTCCTTTGGATTCTCTAGCCAGCTTTTCAGGAATGCGATTTATAGCCCATGCCCTTATTTACTCTGGCTGCAACTCACTGTAGTCTACTGATCACCAGCAACTTAATTCACAGCTTAGGTCACCACAGGCGTAACAGATTTTTCAGGAAATGTCCCAAGATGCTTAACCGTGTGGGGCTCTCACCGGAAGCAGGACCGTTGAGGAGGGTCGCTCCTGAAGGTGGCAACGCTGATAACACTCACCGTCACTGACAGCGACTTTCTAAATTCGACTAATTACAGATTGCTTAATTCACTGATTACGTCAGTAGACAGCGTGTGTTCTTCATAATGTTTCTGTTCTTTCATTCCCCCCTCAGGAATTGAACCCGGGATGATCAAGTGAGAGGAGAATGCTGCTGATCACACTACGTGATGTGATCAGTGCAGAGACAACATAAATGGGAAACGGGTGTGTCTAGCTAACCTGAACCCTGTATGTTGCTGGGAAACGGAAAAGTAACAGTAAACAACATTTCTAGTGGAAAAGCTACATATGTACGCGTGAATGCACGCACACACACACGCAAACACACACACACACACACACACACACACACACATAAACACACACACACACACACACACACACACACACATATATATATATATATATATATATATATATATATATATATATATATATATATATATATATATATATATCATACGCACAAAAGCCAAGACTATTATCTAAGGAAATGTACAGCATGTCTGTTTTCTTCTCACACGGCGTCAGTGTTCTGTTGAGATTTTAGTTTCCTTTCGGCTAGGTTGATTGTGGAAATGCCTCCGTTCTCCCTTATTTTCTTATCGAAATTGTTGTTACTTTCATTATTTGTAGCGCTAGTAGCTACAGCAGTTCGACTATAGATTCGGCAAAGCCTGAGAAGCATAGAAGTATGAAGCTTATTAATTTTCTTTTTCATCTTCCATACTGATGCTAGTTCTCAGCAAGTACTGTGCCAGTTTCCATTGGAGAATTATTATTGCTACTCTTCCCTATTTCATCTCATATATATATATATATATATATATATATATATATATATATATATATATATATATATATATATACATATATATATATATATATATACACATACATACATAATATATATATATATATATATATATATATATATATAAATATATATATATATATATATATATATATATATATATATATATATATATATATATATATATATATATATATATATATATATATATATATATATATATATATATATATACATACATATACACACACACACACACACACATATATATATATATATATATATATATATATATATATATATATATATATATATATTTCTTGTAATTTGTAATATTAAAATTTTTTTTACGCAATTATTTTATTTTAGATTAAATCTTGAAAGGTTATTTTTCTCTCATTTTTCTGTTGTTTCCATTTCAATTCAGCATCCTTTCTCCAGTTCTTTTACAAATAGATATTTGTGAAGACATTTCTGACAGATTTTATTGCGTCCTGCTAATCATCAGTTTTGTTACATTAATGGGCATTCTTTGCTTTCCCTCATTTGCCATGATTCAGTAGACAAATGAGGGTTGTGGCAGTAACAAATGTCTTGTTAAAATTTATCTAGTGCCAGCTGTATCAGGGGAAAAGGCTAAGTGATGTTTGCATTTTTTTAGTACTGAACTAAAGATGCAGTTTAGGCCAAAGACCAAGCGCTGGGACCTATGAGGTCATTCAGCCCTGAAACGGAAATTGACAATCAAAATGTTTGAAAGGTGTAACAGGAGGAAAACCTCTCAGTTACACTATGAAACAATTGTTGGAGAGGGTGAAAAGTAACATGGAAGAGAGAGAGAATATCAATGGAGGGACAGTAAAAGAAATGAAAAGGGGCTGCAGCTAGGGGCCGAAGGGATGCTGCAAAGTACCTTAAGTAATGCCTACAGTGTACTGCATGAGGTGCACTGACGGCACTACATCCCTTCGGACTGTATGTGTTTAGTACACCTTTAATGATATGTAAAAATCATTCTTCAGTTCGCCTTGCCTCTCCTAAATCTTCATTCCTTATAATTTACCTTCTTTATTTTATCTCTTTTATTTCATTTATTTCATCCCTTGAAAAGGACCCGATCTTCAGGTTGCAAACCGGTCAGGAATACCAACCAGTTGTCGAGGGAAGTTTTTATTATATTTCCCTTTGGTTAAAGGTATATATCTATGTGGTGCTCACAAGAACCTTGTTTCTTCTTCTTTTGTTTCTTCGTCAGAATCTACCTCTTTTTTTTCTTTTGTTCTCTAGCAAATTTTGTTGTTATTCTTCTTTCTTCTTCTTCTTGACTGTTTGTTGCTCTTCTTGTTAAAGCGTATTGCGTCCCCAACTTTTCTCACAATTCTCACCATCCCTCCCTTGTCTCTTTCCGTAGCTTGGAACGCCGACACCTATACAACGGCCCACCCACCCACCCACCCTACCTCCTACACCACGGCCCCTCCCCCTCCACTCGCCACCCTCGGGGCGAACATCATCCATCTTCCCACACAGTGAGGGACACGACATCAGAGCGACACCTCATCCAACAGTTATGATGTCCTACACACAAACACACCGACGTGGATGACACTAACACACACAAACAAACTTCTTCATTCACACCCCCATAAGTGACGCGACACGGGTCTCCGGTTTCTCTAAGGGAAAAGGGGGCCTCTAAAATGATCAGTTAGTTGGTTAGTTATGCAGATTGGTTTCTTCATTTATTTTCTCTTTAAAACAAGTAAAATATACTTGAAGTTTCTTCGGCATAAGCAGAACCTATGTACGAAAACACAATCAAGGCCATCGAAAATAAATCTATCATTCCAATTGGTCTAGTATAATGCTGTATGAGCCATGGCCAAATCAGCCGGCCGTGGCCTGTCTAAACCGTTACCAGAAGTACGATTATGACCAACTTTAACCAGAAATAAAATAAAAAACTACTGAGCTAGACATTTGCAATTTGATGTTTGATGATTGTAGGGTGGATGATCAACATTTCAATTGCGGTCACCTCACAACCTCAGTAATTTTTTAAGATCTGAGGGCGGACAGAAAAAGTGCGGACGGACAGACAAAGCGGCACAATAGTTGTCTTTTCAGAAAACTAAATACGGCCTTTATTTGTGCTCGTTTCAACGTCATTCAAAGCAATGCAATTTAGAGTCTGATAATTATATTTTATTTTCATAAAGATTTTCTGTATTAGGCCTGTTTTATGTTTACGTATTCAGTATATAAGGTACTATTTCTGTTGAATGCTCCGAACCATTTATTAGCAAATACCTACTACGTCTTAAAACAGTGGTTCTCAACCTGGGGGCGCGCCCCTAGGAACGTCAGCAATTTCAGGAGGCGCGAGGCCAGGGAAAAATTTAAAAATTCTAGAATTATATTCGTTATTTTCTTAACAAGAGTGAGGAACTAATATCCAGAAGTTTATAAAAAAAAATTAAAAAGTATCGCCTTTTAACGTTAGTTTCCTATAGTCTACCACTCTAGTTAGACTCGCTAGGCTTACCATTAGTTTGTAATTATTTACCTCCCTCCCTGTCCCTCGAAACTCCTTCTAATTCTCTTTTTTTTTTATTTTCCTCCTAATCTGGGAGGGAATTCTACTCATAGATGCAAGGGGGGCGTGGAGGGAAGGACCAACTCTTAGAGGGGGCGTGGTAACAAAAAGGTTGAGAACCACTGTCTTAAAAGAACCGCTTTCAGAGTGACTCGGAATGAGAGAATAAAGGAATATCTTAAAAAGGACGCATGGTCATAAGGGGTATTATCTTTTAACCGTGGGGTGCAAAGACATATTGTTGTCTTCGTTTAATTGTTCTTTTGCATTTTTTGGTCTTGTTAGGTCTCCTATAGTGATTAACTTTTTCTAAGCTGGAATAATTCATTACTCTCCAAGGAAAATTATGTCAATTATCTTATTAATGCGCTCTGTTAAGTTATATCTAATACATTTTTATCAATTTATGCTTGTCTTGTACTACACGAAGAAGATACGCAATTTACTATGTCGAAATCTTCCCAATAACATTTAAGGTTTTGTTTAGGATTTATTTGTTTATTTTATAAAAACCCTTTGATTTTTATTACATGCAAAATATGTTGCTTGAAATAAGCAAGCATCTGTAATGATGCATCATGTAGGAAGTGAAAAATTTTTGTTGAACAATAGTGAAAAATCCCGACACAATCCAAGCCCAATGTTAAATGAAATTTCTCGCCAAATATTCCGGTCTTACAAATCAGTACAAATGAAAAAGGTAGCCAAGTAGTGAAACGAAAGCCCTCGAGCCTACGGGAATCACATATCATTATCATTACTATGACCATTATCATTCATAATACGAAACTAGTCTAATGGACTAGTGACCTCCACAGCAAGTATTCACTTAACAGAATGTCCATAAGTGAAAAATTACATAAAAATGAAAGTATAAAATGGCAAATGGTCTACATACAAACTCGTAATAAAACTGGGAGCACAAGGTGATGAAATACAGTGGTCGGAGAAAGGATTGGTGGGGTTGACTATTTCAAATAACCTCGAACAATGATGTCCAGGACAGGTTCTCTTGAGGTGGAATTTAGTGAAAGACAATGGGCAAGTTGACTAAGATTCGGAAATCAAGTGTAATGGGCTTGCAAACGAAAAGTAAGATTATTCTAATAAGATCTCAGCTGCTAGATTATCAAGAATCATAGTATGACAATGAAGCTGTATTTTGAGAGTTTATCGATTTGGGAGTGAAGCTTTTTAAGAACAATAGGGGAATCATTTTGCCAAACAGAATGAGAAATAAAGGATATTATGGAAGTTCCATACGCATATGAGATAATGATGAAGGGAGATGAAGCTACGATGGAAATGTCCTTCGCACCAGCTCCGGGAAAATAGTACGTGATAGTGTCAGCTGGGCTCCTCTGGGCACCAGAAGAGTTAGAAGACCTAAAACTACTCTTATGAAAATTGTGAGACTGAGGCTGGAGATGAGTGAGATTTGTGGAAAGATTTGTATATTTGTATATATATCAGGAAAGAAAAAAGCGCTGGAATTTCAGACGCCCTTTATGTTGAATGGTGTTGGAGGCAAAATAAGAAATTATATATATATATATATATATATATATATATATATATATATATATATATATATATATATATATACTCTCTATATATATATATATATATGTAATGTCAATGTGTCAATATGTGTGTGTGTGTGTGTGTAGGTATGTATGTATGTATATGTATGTACTATGCATGCATGTATGCATCACAGCAACAAGTATGCTGTACCAATGGTCGTCCAATCAACGAAGTTATGCAACATTAGTTCTGGTCATTACTTGAATGGGTGACCACCATACACCTCATCGGACCATATGTCCCTTGGCCATTAATGTGACAATCAAAATAAACCCAGTTTACATATTTTATGGCATTTCTCAACTACTTTTATCGGCTCGTTTTCAGAAGTAAAGAAGTAAAAGCTGAGCCGGAGTTTCTTCGGCTCAATCGAGTTTTATGTACAACCGCTACAGCGTGTAATCAAGACCACCGAAAACGGATGCATCTTCCGGTAGTCTCGGTATAATGCTGTATGAGCCGCGGCCCATGAAACTTTAACCACGGTCCGGTAGTGGCCTATCCTATATCGTTGCCAGAAGCACGATTATGGCTAAATTGAACATTAAATAGAATAAAAACTACTGAGACTAGAGAACTGCAATTTGGTATGTTCGATAATTGGAGGGTGTGATGATCAACATACCAGTTTGCAGCCCTCTAGCCTCAGTAGTTTTTAAGATCTGAGGGCGGACAGAAAAAGTGAGTACGGACAGACAAAGCCGACACAATAGTCTTTTTTTCAGAAAACTAAAAAGTATCGACCCAATGTAACACCTTGAGGGGTGCCCAGAGATATGGGCTCTATCCTGAAATGATGGTTATCACATTGATTTACAGTAATCAGCTGGAGATACCCTAAAATCAATTCACATCATTATTCATGAATTACCTTTTCTTAAAAGTTGTACCTGAATAACTGTCTCGAGAGCTCTTTCTAGGAACCTTTAATGCTTAGCCATGTAATGTTTCCCATTGTTCATTTATATTGAATTTGTTATTTTCAGTCAGGCCTTACTCTATAGTCAGTTTTGGCAGAAGCGTATTCCGTAATGCAGATTTAATATCATCTAAAAATTAGTTTCTGGAGTGCATTTGATACTATAGCTAATGAAGGTACACGTCATTATTAAGAAAAATTTTTGAGAAAAGATGAAACCATATTTCAGAAGCTACTGAAATATGTACAATACTTAAGAAAATATAAATGCCAGGTAACGCCCCTTAGATTAATCTTTGAGGTACTCTCATAATTTACAGCATTAAATGATTTTAATTGTAATAATATTTTGAGGACTATTGTGTTAATTATACTCAGATTGTTTGCCTCAATTCTCAGCTACATTCATATTTAAATAATCTTGTTATTTCTCATCCACATCCCTCAACATTAGCAAACTATGCGTTTAAATTAACATTTAAATTAACCTGATTTCTATAAGACCATTTTCAAGCTGTGTTCATTCGAAATTTACATTCTTTTGAAAGCATAACTCTCGTCATTATTTGTCAAGAATTGAACAGAAACATTTACTGTAATCTTGAAAGTATTATACTATATTAATTTTGAACCTCATTTAACTGTTAACATTACCTTGAATGCCCCGCTGTATAATCTTTATAACTCGAGGCGCAGGCATCTAAGCGCACAGAGAGAGAGAGAGAGAGAGAGAGAGAGAGAGAGAGAGAGAGAGAGAGAGACGTAGTTATCGTTGAATGAAATATCAGGTACCCTATTCTTATAAGACTACCGCATCTATTCAAGATCTGCAGACTTTCATGACTTTTTGGATACGTGTTTTATGTAACTTTAGCATCCATAATGATAGTAACAATAAACACTATCCTAAAGAGAGAGAGAGAGAGAGAGAGAGAGAGAGAGAGAGAGAGAGAGAGAGAGAGAGAGAGAGAGAGAGAGACTTTAGTTATCGATGACTGAAATATATGGTACTATTCTATAAGACTACTGCATCTCTTCGCCATAGCAGACTATTCATGACTTTTTGTATACATGTTTTTATGTAACTTTAGCATCCATAATGATAGTAACAATAAACACTATCCTATAGAGAGAGAGAGAGAGAGAGAGAGAGAGAGGAGAGAGGAGAGAGGAGAGAGAGAGAGAGAGAGAGAGAGAGAGAGAACTTTTATCAACTATTCGCTTTTGGGCCCAAATGCGTGCTCGCAGCACTGAAAACAATGGAAGATCCACTGAACATATCGTGTTCATCTTTAGATAAACCGAGGGAGTCACGAGCTGTGATGACTCACCTTTTGTTTGGGATTGCAAGCAGAGGGAAAACAAGCACAAAGCCGAGCTGTCAAGGAAACCATAATCAACAGTGGTAGGGCGCCAAGCATGCATGCTAATGGAATTGGCATGGCAAAGGGGCCATTTTTGTCAACATTGTTCATGCGCACTTTTTATTTCAAACCAGTCTAGAAATAAGTTGTGGCGTGTCGTGAATTGTGCTCCCACGTCGGTACCACTCAGTCCTGCTTCAAGATCTTGATGGTAATTGATCAGTGGCTAAAATGGGATGATTTATATTATTTTTATCAGTTAATTTAAGAGCTGTGCTATTTAAAGTTACAATGAATCTTATTTTCAATTGAAATATTCAGTCACTAAGACTAAGACTTACCCAAATGTGTGTTTATATAAGCTTCTTATTCTTAGTTCCTTGTCTTGTTATTCGAAATTAACTAACATATTCATTTTAAAGGAAATATATGTCTTTACCACAGAATGTTGATTATTAGGTGATACTTCAGAATAAGTCTCAGTCTTTTTAGCAATTCATTAATAATTGTTGATAGACGCTAGAATAAGAGGTAACCTCACATGATCAAAATAGAATTATAATTTTTCACACTGTACATTTGTAAAGAAAAATTTGGCACCGCATGTTTTACATCAGTTACTTTAATGAACAATGTACGGGTATACTATACATGCACAGGATAATGTAAATACACAGCTTAAAAATATAGTAAATATTGAAGCATACTGGGAAGTGTATCAATGAATGCAAATATTTCTTAAGTTGAGAATCATGACAGACAGAATGTTTTCTGTCTTGCAGGGGGAAGTCTGGAACTTCCGCTATGGGTGTTAATAAATGACTTAACCGAGTCTGTGGATCTTTGGGAAATAGGGTAGGGGTAACACAGAATCTAAGTGACATCAGAATATTTTGAGCTCTGGTTGCTGTATGCCTTCAAAATCTTATTGCAAGGCTTATTAATGTTAACCCGAACTCCGTCATGTGAAACATGATCATTTGAATATCGACATAACAAAGCACAAATTTCTGAAGTTGACTTTGCCACTACAAGAGCCCAAACAACATGGAATGCAGAAATAATGCCGACGATAATAATCCGATAAGTTACGAAATATATGAAATAGTTTAGTTCAATAGCTTGAGACCCGCATTACATAGGAAAATTCAGGCTATGCTTAAGGAATCGCGCTACTCAAAGAGCCATTTGGAACTCTGTACATGGACATCATGTCTGTTTGAGATCTAGACTTCCCAATAATCAAGAGAGTTTTAGGACGAATATCAACTTAACTAGCGTGGGATCTTGCAATCTTGAACGAGAAAAAAATGAACGAATATGAATACTGGTGTTTGTTATCAGTAAGTTTATTGAAACTATTTTTGGTTCCGAGGATAAAAGAATGGGCCTTTCTTAAAAAATGTTACTTGCATTAAGCCTAAGAATTATGAAGAAAAATTCTCTCTATTCGTAAGCATACGTAATGAATATGCACGATCACCGAGCACACAGAGAAAAAGAAAAACATTACTCTGTTTCCTCTACATATGATAAGCTGGCTTCTGAAGCTGAAGGAAATAAAGCCGATATGTTTGGAGCAGAAAGATTGACATAGTATTCTAATGAACTGATAACAAGATATATTCAGGTTTTTCAAGGCAAACTCAATCTCTGTACTAAAGGATTAGGATGTGCCAGACATCCTAATGCCGTTACGTAACCGAGGCCTGGCAAGAGAGAGAGAGAGAGAGAGAGAGAGAGAGAGAGAGAGAGAGAGAGAGAGAAGGTGGGATCGAGTCCTCATGTCGATAATCCTAATGTTAGGAGTGAAAATATAAAGCTCCCTTCTGCTTAAATCAACTCAAGGTCATTGGTTCATCGTCATCGCCAGGAATACTAGAATCTACTGTACGTGTTCATGGAAACTGTGCTCTCGATGTCGTTACGTGGGTTACTCATGCCTTGATAATTTACATATATATATATATATATATATATATATATATATATATATATATATATAATATATATATATATATATATATATATATATATATATATATATATATATATATATATATATATATATATATATATATATATATATATATATATACACACATACAAAATATATACAGTACATATAGAATATATATATATATATATATATATATATATATATATATATATATATATATATATATATATATATATATATATATATAAATATATATATATATATATATATATATATATATATATATATATATATATATATATATATTATATATAAATATATATATGTCTATATATGTATTATATATTATGAATGCAATCTTTACCTGGGCCCCTTCACTAAGGAAAATATGAAGTTTAGATTTGAGAAAGGCATCTTTGTTAAATAAAAAATTTGCGCAAATGCTTATATACAGTATACTGACAAGGTAGGAGCTTTGTAAAAAAAAAAAAGAAAGTCTTGCAAAACTGGATTTATAATCTTATTTTGAAATCGTTATTGCTTCAAACACTTTAAACCATGATCACGGGGCGTGGCTCTAATTTCAGTGACTGTCTATAGGCTTACAAATTATATAATGTATACTATTTAGATACATTAACTCATAACCATGCCAGCCCCCAGCTCATTGATCGTGTACAACATACTGTATATTTTTTAAATATAACTAATGAGCAGTATAAAAGTACTCATACCCAACAATACACATGCACATTTATTTTAGAAATCAACAAATGACAAGCATGGTACTTTTTTGTGAAGGTCAATTTTCACCCAAATGAGCGCCGGATCCCGCCCCCCCCGGCCCATTTGATTATGGTAGTAACAGAGATGAGAGTTAATATGCAAATCTGAAATACCGATCGTGGAACCATGGCAGAACTGTGTGTGTTTTCAGAAGGAGCAGTTTTTACCTTAATGGTCAATAGTTTAACAAGCAAGGCTGTAGGTCTTCTGTAATAAATACAATAAGTGGATCATTTCTCGAGACATGAAGCTATAATGCTGTGATCTGGGTCTAGCTTGTTGCTCTAGTTAATGCTTAATGCTGCAATTACATTGCTGTGATCTGGATCTAGCTTGTTGCTCTAGTTAATGCTTAATGCTGCAATTATATTGCTGTGATCTGGGCCTAGCTTGTTGCTCTAGTTAATGCTTAATGCTGCAATTATATTGCTGTGATCTGGGGCTAGCTTGTTGCTCTAGTTAATGCTTAATGCTGCAATTATATTGCTGCGATCTGGCCCTAGCTTGTTGCTCTAGTTAATGCTGCAGTTATATTGCTGTGATCTGGGCCTAGCTTGTTGCTCTAGTTAATGCCTAATGCTGCAATTATATTGCTGTGATCTGGGCCAAGCTTGTTGCTCTAGTTAATGCCTAATACTGCATTTATATTGCTGTGATCTGGGCCTAGCTTGTCGTTCTAGTTGATGCTTAATGCTGCAATTTATATTGCTGTGATCTGGGCCTAGCCTTTTGTTCTAGTGAATGATTAATGCTGCAACTATGTTGCTGTGATTTGGGCCTAGCTTGTTGTCCTACTTAATGCTTAATGCTGCAATTATATTCTGCGATCTGGGCCTAGCTTGTTGCTCTAGTTAGTGCCAAATGCTGCAATTAAAATGCTGTTATCTGGGCCTAGCTTATTGTCCTAGTTAATGCTTAAAGCTGCAATTATAATACTGTGATCTGGGCCTAGCTTGTTGCTCTAGTTAATTCTTAAAGCTGCAATTGTATTGCTGTGATCTGGGCCTAGCTTGTTGCTTTAGTTAGTGCTTAATGCTGCAATAATCAAAGTTTCCCTATATGTGAGCTGGCTGTCAAAGGCTGCTTCAGTTGCTTCTTATTTGCTAGCTCTGACTTAGTTGAATAGCGAAGTCAGATTAAAGTTTAATATCCATAACGCAATGTATTTAAAACACATCAGTATTCTTATCCACAAATTGCAAGATCAAGACTGAACGTTTGGTATTTGAAGAAAATTCAAAGAAAATTTTAATACATACAAATACTCGAGCTCCTCAGAAGTTAGAATAGGTCTTTTGTTTTTGAAAGGACCATCAAAATAAGTAGTGATGAATGCAGACAAAATTTGAAAATAAAAAATTTTACCTAAAGGAGAGGAAGTGTGTCGGTGCTTTACTATGTGAAGCCCTGTTCTTGTTAGTTATCAATCAATTTTTCTACAGGAGACCATTTCACTTTCTTACTTTAACCTTTTCCAACTTATCGCATTCCTTGATTTCTTCACCTTTATGCTCTATTAATTGTCTCCCACGTTACTATTCCCCTTTCCCACTTTCACTGACAGATTGCTTCGTCGTCTACGCAAGATTTACTCAATGTATTGTGCATGATGTTTGCCTTTCTGACCTTTTTAATTCTCCCGTGTTATTTTTCATCCCCTGTTGGACGCGAAATAAAAAAAAAAGGGAAGATAATTCAACAAAGCCATCATCACATCATTCACCTTCCTCAACATCATCTTGAACCCTGTGTCGTGTTTTGATTCTTGCGCTTGTCAATGTTATCATTTAATAAACCAACAGAACCGCGCAGGACCCACCGAAGAGGCGAGTCACCCGAGCGAGTGAACCTTTCGCTCAAACGCGAGGAATAAAACGTTCTAGAATCATTGACGAGAAAAGTTCAGAGAACCTTCTGGACAGTTGAAAGTAGACTAAACATTCCAGTTCGACTCACGAGGTTCTGTTAATGATGTAGAGTTTAAAATATCATTTAGTATTTTAGACTAAGAGTTCAAATAACCTTCTATACAGTTGAAAGTAGACTTATACATTACAGTTCGACTCACAAGGTTCTGTTAATGATGTAGAGTTTAAAATATCATTTAGTATTTTAGACAAATCAGTTCAAATAATCTTCTGTACAGTTGAAAGTAGAATTGTACATTACAGTTCGACTCACAAGGTTCTGTTAATGATGTAGAGTTTAAAATATCATTTAGTATTTTAGACTAATCAGTTCAAATAATCTTCTGTACAGTTAGAAAGTAAGTGCTTGCACATTACAGTTCGACTCTGAGTTCTATTAATGATGTAGAGTTTAAAATATCATTTTAGTATTTTAGACAAATCCAGTTCAAATATCTTCTGTACAGTTGAAAGTAGAATTGTACATTACAGTTCGACTCACAGGTTCTGTTAATGATGTAAGAATTTAAAATATCATTTAGTATTTTAGACTAGTAGTTCAAATAATCTTCTGTACAGTTGAAAGTAGATTGTACATTCCAGTTCGACTCACAAGGTTCTGTTAATGATGTAGAGTTTAAAACATCAATTTAGTATTTAGAATTAGTTCGACTAAAGGTTCTATTAATGATGTAGAGGTTTAAAATATCATTTAGTATTTTAGACAAATCAGTTCAAAAATCTTCTGTAACCTTCTGTTCTACAGTATGAAAGTTCAGTACAGTTATACATTACAGTTCGACTCACAAGGTTCTGTTAATGATGAGTTTAAAATATCATTTAGTTCAAATTTTAGACTCAATTCTGTGTGATGTAGAGTTTAAAATATCAAATAATCTTCAAATAATTTCTGTACAGTTGAAAGTAGTACTGACAGTTCGACATTGATGTAGAGTTTAAAATATCATTTTGATATTTTAGACAAATTCAAATAATCTTCTGACTCATAAGGTTCTGTTAATGATGTTAGAGTTTGAAATATCATTTAGTATTTTAGACAAATCAGTTCAAATAATCTGTAAAAACCACTCACAAGGGATTCTAGATGTAGAGTTTTATCATTTAGAGTAATCAGTTCAAATAATCTTCTGTACAGTTGACTTACAGTTCGACTCAAAATGATGTAGAGTTTAAAATATCATTTAGGAGTTCAAATTCTTCTGTAGTTGAATCATTTTGACTCACAAGGTTCTAAATGATAGTTTAAAATATCATTTTAGTATTTTAGACAAATCAGTTCAAATAATCTTCTGTACAGTTAAAAAGTTGTACATTACAGTTCGACTTTCTGTTAATGATGTAGGTTTAAAATATCATTTAGTATTTTAGACTAATCAGTTCAAATAATCTTCTGTATCGACTCACAAGGTTCTGTTAATTGTGTTGATCTTATAAAAATCGTTGAGCATTTTAGAGTGAACTACAGATAAAAAACTGGTTTAAACGGAGCATTAACCACAACGAAATCACGAACAACAGTTTAAGTTCCATTTGTCCCCATCGTCATCCGAGCACTAAAGCGCTCATAACCTAAGGCACCATATATAGAACCTCCGCTTCCACCCAACCCCTGCTGTAAAAGGCCACATCCAACCTTCCAACCTCCAAAACCTCCTGCTCTCTCCAGGCCCTCTTCCACAAACACAAACGTGAGAAGAGGCAACATTACCTACTTATCCAGTCCTATCCAGTGTTATGAAGTCGCTGCGTAAGATCCGCGGTGTGTGTTTCAAGGGTTTACATTGCGTCTTTCGAAGGTTATCATTGACGCGCTGATGTTTTCTCTCGCCCGAGTTCCTCCGTCTGGGTCCCTCGGGGGGCGTTCTCCGGGTGTTGTTGCAGTGTTTGCAACAATGGCAACAAACCTCCTTCCAGCAACCCCGGCGGAAAAGTCTCCGCTTGTGTCAGCATGGGGACGAAATATTTCGCCGCTCGGAAGTCTCAAGTCTGGCATGGGGATTTGCATCGCAGGCGCGGAAGTGACTTCGGGGACCCGTATCGGCATCCGAAGACGCGAAAAGACGCGGTGGATATTATTCTCTCTGTCTTTGGCACCTTTCTTTTCTATCCGGCCGAGACGACAATCCAGTAAAGCGGGGTCGGACGGCGGGAGATTTGGGCGCGAACCATCTTTCCAGCGTTGTTTTCTTTGGACGTAGAAATAGCACGGTGAATTCGCTAGGCAAGCCTCTCCAGGCGTCCAAAGTCCACTAATAGAATTCATACCTCCACTGCAAATATTATTGTGTTGGTTCGTCGGTCCTCCATTGTGTTATGAAATGTATCCTTCAAACAGACTCGTCCTTTGTTGGGGGGAAGAGTAAGAAGTTATCACTTTGTCTCTCTCTGTTTCTCTTCCTTTCTTGTGACTGGGTGTTCGTTGTGCTCAACTCGACGCCCTTTCTCTTAATATTGACTTCCTTTTCTCTTAATATTCATCTCTCCTTATGAATGAGGCCTTGATTTTGTATTCCATTAGCGCATGTTTTGTCTTCTCCTTTTTGTTTCTTTGTACATTGTATTCCTTTGCTGGTACCGTCATTTATATTTTCTGAAAACACGCTAACGGTACACCAGCTCAGGTATTTTAGGGTGTCTTTTCTTTTTCTTCTTCTTCTTCTTCTTCTTCTTCTTCTTCTTCTTTTCAGTCTGAGGTCATTACAGCTTTTGGTGCTTTCAAATGTTACGTTTTGAATTATTTCCTTCGCATCAAAGCGTATTTACATAACATAAACGCCGGTTTCCATTTTGCTACTCTGTAATGCCTCTATCCTGTTTAGTTCCAGTGTATACGCGTGTGAATATCTGGACGGTAGCCAAACCTAATGTAAAAATTCGATATGATTGAGAAAAGGCAATCCACACACACACACACACACACACACACACACACGGATGCTACCAAGTATACATAACAGAAATTATAAAGGAAGCTGGAAAGAGGAACTAATGCAATACTTAAGGAATTACTTTGGTAGACTGCATTCTTTATCTGCCAAAGAATTTTACCCAACTTTCTCAAAACCAATCAGTGACCCGTGTGGTAAAGCTAATTCAGACTACTCCATCAGAAAGCTGTGATAAAAATCCAGTTACCTGGAAGCTGGGGCTCAAGTATCTGCGAAGAACTAACACAATATCTAAGGAATTACTTGGGTAGACTGAATTCTTTATCTGCCCCAACTTCCTCAAAATCAATCAGTGACCTATGTGATAAAGCGAATTCACACTGCTCCATCGGAAAGCTGTGATAAAAATCTAATTACCTAAGGTGGTTAGCCTGTGCAGGTAATTAATTCTTTACGTGCTGCGTAAGTAATCAGGTTCTAACTTCCTTTATGACTTCTGAGACCTGGTTGATAAGCTTTTGTTTCTCACTCGATAGGTCATCATGGGTGTTACCGATGTGAAGTAAAAGTTTGTTCATATATTTCTCATTTTATTTCGCGTTAATTTCCACCAGTATGAATAACATAATAATAACCCTGATAATGATGATGATGATGACAATAACAGTAGTCTATGTATAATTAAAACAATATGTATATATAATTTTTGCTGAGCGTATACAGATAATCTATGGGTAATGGATTCCACGTTTAAATGACCTACAGGGTATTATCCATCTCCGGGTTCAATCTCTTTTACCTCTGGTCCATAAATAAGCATGCAGAATGAAAGTACCTTGATCCTAGCTTCTAAACATGGTACATAACAAGGAAGCGAAACTGTGCCCAATAAATGTGTAATTACATAAGAAATAAAGAACTTAGGCCAAGGGTCAAGCGCTAAGATCTATGAGGTCATTCATCGCTGAAAGCGATATTGACAGTAAGACGGTTTGACAGCTGTAACAGGAGGAAGACCTCGCATTTGCACAGTGAAACAATTGTTACAGAGGGTGGAAAGTCAGACGGAAGAAACAGAATATGATCTGAGGCACACTAAAAAGGAATGAAAGAGGCTGCAGCTAAGTTCCGAAGGGACGCTGCAAAGAACCTTAAGTAATGCCTACAGTGCACCACGTGAGGTGCAGTGACGGCACTAAAACCGAACACCCCCCCCCCCACCACAGGGTGTAAGTGTATAAGACTTCAGCGTGAAGTAACATCGAGAAAAAGTCCTTGAAGGATTTTCCTAATTGAGTTTCAGAAATCTGCATAAGCTTACTTATCAGGAATTAAAAATAAATAAATAAAAAAATACAGAAAGTGAATAGAATAGTCATTCTCCCTGAGGGTTGTGATAGACGAGGCTATTTTCGTGTCTCTTTTAATGTCTTGGCGTGAAACCTTTCACTAAGCAGCTAATATTTAAGGCGAACTTAATGTAACAGATGTTTATGACTGTGTGACATTAGTGTACGGAATATGCATGACTTGCATTTTGCAACAATATTCAGTTATTTCTTGCACGATTAGACCAAAAAAAAAAAAATCTGAACTAAGATGAAAAAGCTGAATATGGGTGATTAGAAACTAATAATAATAATAATAATAATAATAATAATAATAATAATAATAATAAAAGTACCGATAAAGAACTATTTACTTCCCTCTTAGGGTTCACCGTTAGTTCTGTTAGTTTAAGCTCTCCCTTTCTGTGTAAACGGTATTCTCTATTTCCGAGTGTTTTTTTTTTCTGGGGGTTGGGGGTTTGGGGTTGATAATCCAGCCATGGACTTTGCCTATATAGCCTTACAATTAAATGACAATAAATTGAAATGTGTTATCAAAATAAAAAAAAAAAATAATAAATAAAAAATGAAACATGATATAAAAAGTTCTTTGGAGATGCCCTGTCTCCATTCACATACGAAGAAAATCATTGGATTTTGGAATAGGAATGGAATGTAAGATTTAGGCTAGAGGCCAAGCGCTGGGATCTGTGAGGTTATTCAGAATTGAAATCGAAAATGAAAGCAAAAGGTCTGAAAGGTGTAACAGGAGGAATACCTCGCAGTTGTACTAGGAAACAACTTTTAGGAGAGGGTGGAAAGTAAGATGGAAGAATATGAACGGAGATACAGTAAAAGGAATGAAAGGGGTTGCAGCTGGGCGTCGAAAGGACGCTGCAAAGAATCTTAAGTAATGCCTACAGTGCACCGAGTGAGGTATTGACTGCACTACCCCCTTACGGGGGATTTTGGAATACATTCCCTTCTTTCTGAGAACCTAGGCAAAGTTATCCCGACGCTCTGTGATCCAAAGTCCTCGATATTCCCTTATTCCAGTAATGGGAGACTCTACGGAAATTACACTCAGAAATGCTCATGGTTTAAAACTTTGATGTGTTGTGATGGCATGCTCATATTAAAACGAGACCAAAACCTTTTCCATTCTTATATATTACACTCACAAGCCATTACTTTTAAATACATAGCAGAAAACCCATAAACCTTGTGGTCCTCTCTAAGTATCACGTATAGGGTAGGTTACCTTAGCCTTACAATCTAATCTCTATAAGATCAATTTCAAACACGATAATAACGGTGTGTAAATTTCTACCTCATGTAGGTATCAAATCCAGAAAAAGTTAAGTATACCTTAGTTTTACCAGACCACTGAGCTGATTAACAGCTCTCCTAGCGCTTTCCCCGAAGGATTAGACTTATTTTACAGCCTCTCAGGTGAGACACGAGCATGCTACCAACCAGACACAAAGTCATACACTAAATTCCAAAGTAAATGTTTACGTACTGTCTAAAAAGTTACCTGGGCAGACGACTAACGTTTCATACAAGCAAGTTTTACCTAGCGTTCTGACCAACAAGTAGCCAAAGAAATATAATTCAGTTTGATTACCACATCTGAGAGAATATGGTAGAATTCATCAGTCAGTAACATGAGGAACATGCAGTATATTTCTACCCAGTAACTGGGTCAAATTCTGGAACTTCAGTGACCTGCAGATGATGAATGACCCCACAATGTATCATGATATCGATGGTTGAGACCTTACTCACAAGTGTCCCTGTTGTGGAGACTATAAGCACAATACTCTGAAAAGTTTACATATTGGATGCTACCCACAGAGCATTCCTGAACTTGACCGCCAAAGGAAACGCTCCAGTGTTCTGCTATAAACAGTTTATACTTCAGAATTGTTAGGAGGGAATGGGAAAGGGAGACAAAAAAAAAATAAATAAATAAATAAAAAGAACTGGAGGAAGCAATAAATCTGCCTCATGGAGGATGAAAGGCTACAAACGCCAAAGAAAAAATTGGGAAAAGAAGGGAATTTGAAACACTGGCCACAGACGGGAGGAAATAGTAATTAAATTGAGCATTTCGAGGTTTACTGACTTTGATGGAGTGAGTGTGAGAGGAGGTGGCCTAAGTCGCTTTGCAAGGGCGCCTGATAGAAGGAGGCACTCTTTCCCTGGCGCAATAGAAAAACATCCTGAATAGTAACTAGAGATGAGAAATCAGTTTCCCTGGCAGGAGTAACTCCAGGAAAACAGCCAAACAGTCCTGCAACATTTATATTTAACCGTTAATTTGTTGCATGGAATGGAATGGAATGGAATATAGAATTTAGGCAAAAGGCCAAGAGCTTGGATCTATGAGGTCATTCAGCACTGAAACGGAAATTGAGAGTAGAAAGGTTTGAAAGGTGAAACAGGAGGAAAGCCTCGCATTTGCACTACGAAACAACTGTAAGGAGAGGGTGGATAACAAGATGGGAGAAAGAGAATATGAATGGAGGTACAGTAAAAGGAATGAAATGGGTTGCAGCTAGGGGCCGAAGGGACGCTGCAAAAAAACCTTACGTAATGTTTACAGTGCACCACGTGAAGTGCACTGACGGCGCTACCCCTCCTACGGGGATTAATTTGTTGATGAATTCCCTGCGCAGAAGCTTCCATGCGTGTACTTCTGGCTCTTAAGGCCTTTTCTTTGCAGTAACGATTTTTAGTTTTCTGTAAAAGAAAACTATTGTGACGGCTTTGTCTGTCCGTCCGCACTTTTTCTGTCCGACCTCAGATCTTAAAAAACTCTGAGGCTATAGGGCTGCAAATTGGTATGTTGATCATCCAGCCTCCAATCATCAAACATACCAAATTGCGCCCTCTAGCCTCAATAGTTTTTATTTTGTTTAAGGTTAAAGTTAGCCATAATCGTGCTTCTGGCAACCATGTAGGACAGGCCACCACCGGGCTGTGGTTAAAGATTCATGGGCCGCGGCTCAAACAGCATTATACCGAGACCACCGAAAGATAGATCTATTTTCTGTGGGCTTGATTATATGCTGAACAGAAAACTCGATTGCAGTGAAGAAACTTCGACGCAGTTTTTACTTGTATTGTTTTCTTTCAGCCTGGAATAGAAAACAGCACTTGACTACCTATAGTTTTATTAAAGCCATTTAGACATCTGGTAGTTGGAGTTGCTTGCGGTTGCCTTAGACATCTGGTAGTTGGAGTTGCTTGCGGTTGCCTTTCCTTTGAAAATATACCATTCGTAACATTTCGGGCTGATGACTAGAATGGAATTCTTGAGAAACAGGATAAATAAACAAGAATGGTTCACATGAGCCTGACGCAAAAATACTTGTTCCACCCTCCTTGACACGAACATATACCATGGCTGACCTCCAACAGAGTACCCAAGGGGGTAAAGGTCAGTTGGCATTATGTTGAAAGGAGGAAAAAAAAGAAGAACAAGAAGAGGTAGAAGAAGAACTTCTTTAATAGCGATTCTTTTCAAGTTGGTGCTTCTCACCTTACGAACTTCAAATGCTAATTCCTTTAGTTTATTTAGAATAATCGTCAATTATTTCATTGGTTAATTAATAACTTTTCTGACTGACAGCTCTGACGCCATCTCAATTTATTGGTCTGTTGATGGTGAATAGCTGAAGTGTTTATTGTCATCATAAAAATGAAAATGAGTAATATTTTCATCATTATTTTCAGGCAGGTTCTTACATTACCTTTTCGTTATTTTGTTTGGTAGTTATTTTTCATGTATGTGATTTGGATCACATTTTTATTTCTATTTGTAAAAGTAATATACCTTCATTTCTATTCACAGAAGTAATATACTGCTTTAAGTAAGATACGTCATCTACTGTACACTTACTCGTCATCACAATCATAATATGTAGACACTAGAAACAATTAATATTCTTTAGAAATAATCCTCTGCCATCACAGTACGAAAGCAAGAGTTCTGGTTGATGAAGAGTATCTGCCCAGGCACGCTGGTAAGAAAAACAGCGAGAGAAGAAGAAGAAGAAGAAGGAAAAAATAGCTGTAAAAACAATTGAATACTTTGCCGCGAAAAACATTTACCTGTGCACCGTCCATCACTCGGGTGCCCGGCACGGCTACGAAATCACCGTTTCCGAATGACTGAGTAAATAAAGAGAAGTCGTAAATAATAGACTGCGACTCTCTTTAGGAGGAATATCATCCTTGTGTTTCGGCGACGCTTAGCATTATCTTCCGAAAGATTTTCCTCAACTCATTATCCGAAAATCAACTTGGACTACGACTCCCCTGTCTTTTAAGGCGATCCTTCCGTGGCCACAGCGGAGGTTTTGCGGCCTTATGGCCGCGCAGGCTTTGTCCCTAACTGCAATCTCGAGGCCGAAATCAGTTGTGAGCGACGTGCCTGAGCCCTGATGGAGAAGCGGTGGTTGAGGGCTCTTCAGGAGACCACAAGAGCCTCGCCAGTATCGTTATCGGCCTCCAGGGTGTCAAAAAGCAGCGGCGACTGACAGCGAGGGTTGTCAAGGCGGTCCCGGTGTAGTCTGGTCGTCACAACCCCTTGATCTGTGTACGTGATATCGAAAAAATGTTGTCATCTTCAAAATTGTCCTACTGATTCTTAGACCGATGTTACAGAAGGACAACTGTCCAAAACGGCAGTAAGACGGACGTTTAAACGCTCCATCGCAATATGCAAAATATTCTCCTCATTGAGCATAAAAGATCTTGGCAATGCTGCCGATGACAGCAAGTGCCTCCTGAGAAGAACCATCGCGCACGTTCCTTTGTTCATTTTGGCGCGAAACAATCGGTTGGCGCTCACTCATTTTAGCGGGAAAAGGCCCTTGGCGTGCTCACTCGGCCAACTACATGAGAGGCCTCGAGGGTGCTTCAATATCCTCTCCCACCGGCGCAAATTGTCGAGAATGCGTCGTACATAACGATGGTCGGCTAAAATGGGACTGGGGGCTCGTTAATGGATATCATACAGACATGAAGCAGAGACGAGAAGTCCTCCCTAATCGCTCGTGATGGCGTATTATGCGACGGACAAATCGTTTGTTTGTTTTATGCTTTACTGGTGGAAGGGAAATCGTTTAGCGGATGCTTACGCAGTCAGTCTCAAAATGTAGTCCGCTGTACATGGTGATTCTCTTTTACCTCAAGATCTCAATTTTTCAGTTGTCTCGTATTTTGTTGTTAATCTGAGTATCTTTATTTGTTATCAATGCTCATCGAAGGGTTCTTTCTAATTGTAGTTGATTAAAGAAATGACTGACTTTAGATAATTCAGGCTATACCAATGAAAATAAACAAATTAATCATATAGGATAAAACAATTTATGTAAATAAGAGCAGCTATTTAGGAACTATAGTCTCGAATAAACGTTATTCGCCAGTGTAAAGACACATCTTATTCCGGCATGAATTCCACTACCCACCCTCTCCTAACAATTATTTCATAGTGCAACTGCAAAGTTTTCCTCCTGTTACACCCTTCAGACCTGCATACTCTCAATTTCCTTTCCAGCGCTGAATGACCTTATAGGTCCGAGTGTTCGGCCTTTGGCCTAAATCCTATATTCCATTCCATACCATAAACAAAAAGACCGAAGCTGAAATATTAAAGCTCCTTTCTGACTACTGTGAGAATTCATAAAAATTGACAATTTATTAGTCTGGTTCAGGTACAGAATCACATATGATAAGCACCTCTGCATTTACTACAAGAATGAATTCAGACCTTGCTCATGGAGCCTGCCGGAATGTGTCTCTGTACTTTGCATCAACTGCAAGTTGGTAACACTCTTCTCGGCCACTGTGAAAATTACTCTGAGCTCTAGAGCCAATCGTTAGGAGGGACTGAAACTTTGGTTCTAATATGACATTTTGACTGATTATGATTTGCTTATGTGAGCTGTTTAGATCACTCAAAGTTCAAATCACTGATTTTGTATGTGTGGTTTAACTGACGTAACCTTGCATTTAACTGAAGTACTTGTTTTGGTTATCTGTAAAAGAAAACTATTGTGCCTGCTTTGTCTGTCCATCCGCACTTTTTCTGTCCGTCCTCAGATCTTACAAACTACTGAGGCTAGAGGGCTGCAAATTGGTATGTTGATCATCCACCCTCCAATCATCGAATATACCAAATTGCAGCCGTCTAGCCTCAGTAGTTTTTATTTTATTCAAGGTTAACGTTGGCCATAACCGTGCTTCTGGCAACGGTATAGGATAGGCCACCACAGAGCCGTTGTTAGAGTTTCATGGGCCGCGGCTTATACAGCATTATACCGAGACCACCGAAAGAAGGATCTATTTCCGGTGGCCTTGATTATGCGCTGCAGCGGCTGTACAGAAAAACTCCATTGTGCCGAAGAAACTTCGGCGCAAATTTTACTTGTTTATTTTTATGCTACTTAACTGCCTCCAACCGCTCCAACTTACGAAACATAACTGACGACGCTCGTACAAAAAACCTGCTTCTTTTACGAACTTGACCGTGGGTATCACTTTCAACAAGCTTTCCTTTTAATGAAAACAATATCCAGAAGCTGCAGGTTCAGTTTAGTCTCCTTTAGTTTTCTGTATAAGGAAACTAATGTGCCGGCTTTGACTGTACGTCTGCCCTCAGATCTTAAAAACTACTGAGGACAGAGGGCTGCAAATTGGTATGTTGATCATCCACCCTCAATCATCAAACATACCAAATTGCAGCCCTCTAGCCTCTGTAGTTTTAATTTTATTTAAGGTTAAAGTTAGCCATACTCGTACTTCTGGCAGAGCTATGGGTACCAACAACATAGGCCACCACCAGACAGAAAACTCGATTGCACCGAAGAAACTTCGGCGCATTTTTTACTTGTTTTTTTTTCCGAGGCAGCAAATCATGCAAATGCCCCAACATACTGCCAAGAATTCTTCTACCAGTAGCGACATCAGCCAATGAACTCTCTTGAGCATTTTCACAGTAGGTTTCCGTCAGTCACGCTGATGCTGATCCACTTTCTAGATTTGTTACACTTCCATTTTGCATTTAAATGAAACAGTGAGTTTGCGTAGCGTGTCAGTAGATTCTCTCTCTCAAAAACGGTTGAGTTGAATCGATACAATTTGGCAGACCTATTCATTTGCTTCCCTACATGAGATGATTCGCTTTTGGGAGAAATCTACCCAGGGTTGAGGATTTGTTATCAAATGGAATCTTCGAGTCTCTTCAAATTCTGTTCTCACATCCTTGAGACACAAACTCAGATTGGGATTTACGATTGTTTAAATGCTTCATAAAATTCTCCACCCCGTAACGGTGGGGGTGGGGGGAGGCGTAGTGCCGTCAGTGCACCTTAAGGGGTGCACTGTAGGCATTACTAAAGGTTCTTTGTCTCGTCCCTTCGGCCCCTAGCAGCAACCCCTTTCATTCCTTTTACTGTACCTCCATTCATATTATCTTTCTTCCATCTTGCTATCCACTCTCTCCTAACCATTATTTAATAGTGCAACTGCGAGGTTCTCCCCCTGTTACACCTTTCAGACCTTCCTATACTCTCATTTCCTTTCCAGAGCCGGATAACCTCATAGGTCCCAGTGCTTGGCCTTTGGACTAAACTCGATATTCCAGTCCATTCCATTTCATTAAATGCTCCATATCTAAGTGGCATGAGAAGAGGTCTATTCTCTGCTGACTGCTCACGGTCAGCTCATACTTTTAGCTGATCACGGATGCAACACCAGATAGATAAATATTTCTTGACTAACTCTTTCATTTACATATCATAAAATCCCGTAAAGGTAGGCTTCAAAAACAAAACAAAAGCTTTCAGCCAATTCATTCTTTTTACTGATCATCGATGCAGAGCCAAATAGATAAATATTTCTCGACTAACTGTTTCATTTTCACATAAGAAAATCCCTTTTAAGGTGGCTTAAAAAACAAAAAAAAAAGCTTTCAACCAACTCATACTTTTAGCTGATCATGGATGCAGAACAAAATAGATAGATATTTCTTGATTAACTGTTTCATTTTCATATAAGAAAAATCCCGTATGAGTTGGCTTCAGAAACAACATAAAAGCTTTCAGCCAAATCAGTGGCGAACCTGCTGTTCAAAAGTAATTAACCTCATTCACACAGACGCTTCCCTTGAATGCATATTTAGAGAACTGGTTCAACCCATGACAACTGCCATATAAGACTGACTTCTAATTTTTCTTTTAAGACAGACTTATCAAAAATTATTCGCCATCACGCGAAGACACTTATAGAATAAAAAAATATCAAAACAAATTTCCGTTTCAACCTATTGCACCTCTGTTCGCCAAGTGGTGATTAATGAACATGGTTGTTAGGCGACTGTGGTGAATTTTAATATATACACATATACATGTATATACATGTGTATATATGTACATACTATATAAAATAAAAATAGTAAAACACATAAAATGTATATATATATATATATTTAAATATATATATATATATATATATATATATATATATATATATATATATATATATATATATATATATATACATATATACGTACATACATACATACATACATACATACATAAAAGTTGTCTCGCTAAACGTTGGGAGATAATTACAAACGCTCAAAATGAAAGTGAAGGCTACCATTAGTCGAGAAGTGAGAACCAACCACTAAATTTAATAAGGGCGACCATAATTAGATTCTAGATTCGAAGGAATCGCCAAATTGTTAAGCGAATGACTTAAGTTCAACCCTTGGCAAGAGATAAATATATGTCTTCCCGTTTTGCGGGAGCATTATCTTAAGAAGATATATAGATTTTGCTTCCCATTGAATGTATTCTATAATTTTTGGGTGTATTATGCTGTGCATTTTGTTTTATGTAAAAGAAAACTATTGAGGATGGCTTCGTCTGTCCGTCCGCACTTTTTCTGCTCGCTCTCAGATCTTAAAAATGACTGAGGTTAGAGGCCTGCAAATTTGTATGTTGATCATCCACCCTCCAACCATCAAGCATACCAAATTGCAGCCTTCTGGCCTCAGTAATTTTAATTTTATTTAAGGTAAAAGTTAGCCATAATTGTACATCTGGTACCGCTACAGGCACCAACAACACAGGCCACCACCGGGCCATGACTGAAAGTTTCATGGGCTGCGGCTAATAGTTTCATGGGTCCTGGCTGAAAGTTTCACACAACATTATACGCTGTACAGAAAACTCGGTGCATTTTTCACTTTTTTTTTTTTTCTCCTGATCTCACTTGATGATTATTTAGATTTATTTTCTAGCTATATTTGCTACCACATTATCTCCCTGAGGCATTTACTTCAGTATACGAGATTCTAAGGCATTCATAGTAAATTTAAAATGCATCTTCTTTTCATTATGATGATATACTTTGGCCAAACTGGCTTGCAACATTGTTGCCTTTCAACGGACAGGGGTAGGAAGAACAAGACCAGCATTCAAAGGTCGCGCCTAAAGAGAAAAGAGTCGTTTTTACACAGAATTCCAATGAAAAAACAACAGGTGCAATCCCACAGATAAAAAAAAAATAATGACCAGACAGAAAGGTAAACATTAAACTACAATGAATATAAGTTATCCGGTAATATGAGACACACAGAAAGTTCCAGATAGCCTACTTTTCGCAAATACATATAAATTTATCAAGATTTATTTTCAATGGCAAAGAGAAAATTGACAGAACCTGATTTCTCGATACTTAATTTTATATAAGACAAATAGTTCATGCACTAACCTACTGTCCTTATCGGTTTTGACTATTCACCTACATAGCCAATAAGGAGTGAAAAGAGAAAATTCTAGTGAAAAAGGTAGGAATAGAATAGAATACAGAATTTAGACCAAAGGCCAAACGCTGAGACCTATGAGGTCATCCAGCGCTGAAACGGAAATTGACAGTAAAAAGCTTTGAAAGGTGTAACAGAGAAAATCCTCGCAGTTTCACAATGAATCAATTGTAAGAAGGTGGAAAGTAAGGTGGACGAAAGAGAATATGAACGGATGTACAGTAAGAGGAATGAAGGGGGTTGCAGCTAGGGGCCGAAGGGACGCTGCTGCGAAGAACCTTAAGTAATGCCTACAACGCACAGCGTGAGGTGCACTGACGGCGCTACCCCGCTAGGGGGGCCGAATAAGAGAGGCTAATAATTAAAAAAAAAAAAAAAAAATCAACTACGCTGTGATATCAATTAAGCCGCTTCAACATAGGGTGATAACGTTTGGATATGAATAAGCACTCTTTCATTACATTTTCATTAATATCCCATAAACCCCTCATCCAAGACGTATCTAGACTGCTCAGGCTTTTGGTTATTAACGGCTGGTTATTTACCCGAAAATAACTGTTAATGCATCCCCATTCATCGCATAACGATACGTATCCGAAAGGCTACCTATTAAATACGGGGACGAAACATCTGTGCGACCATTTAGCTATGTGTGGTTTTAATCCAACAAAAAAAAAAATAAATAAAATAAACAGATATGAGTCACCTAATAGCTGCTTACCACCACTGATTGATTGGCATTTCTAACAGATTATCTGTTACACGATCAGCAGAAAATCACCTAACTGATGATTATCGCTGAATCATCTGGACTGATCGTTGAATAAAAATCCTCCGATTTGGTAATGAACGAGGAATTTTTACTCTTAGATGTGAATAAATCATTTAACGAAGATTTATGGCTGAAATGAATTCTACCTGAATTCTACCTGGTTACCAGCACCCAGGTACCTGGTCGTTATTAGGGCGACCTTTATCTCACTTTACCCGTAGGGGAGGTAGTGCCGTCAGTGCACCTCGTGCAGTGCACTGTAGGCATTACTTGCTGGTTCTTTTGCAGCGTCCTTTCGGCCCCTAGCTGCAACCCCTTTTATTCCTTTTACTGTACCTCCGCTCGCACTCTCTTCCATCTTATCTTTCCACCCTTCCCTAACAATTGCTTCGTAGTGCAACTGCGAGGTTTTCCTCCTGTTACACCTTTCAAACGTTTCTAATCTCAATTTTCCTTTCAGCGCTGAATGACCTCATAGGTCCCATTGCTTGGTCTGTGGCCAAAATACTATATTCCATTCCTATTCCATTTATCTCATTTTATATCTAGATTGTGGCGGCCTTATGTCATCAAATACCTTTAAGTTTTAATAGCATTCTATAACATTCTATAATGGCATGCTTGCGTATCTTAGCTCCATTCCTTCACTGTTTTGTTTTCACTTTTTTCAGTTATGGACATTTCCTTGTGGAAACTATCCTTGCAAATTAATTTAATAATAATAATAATAATAATAATAATAATAATAATAATAATAATAATAATAATAATAATAATACTCATAGTAGCATGAGTCTTGAAATGGAGAAACAAATCCACGGTTGTGTATGTGTACATATATTTAAAGATAAATCTATAGGGAGAGCTTTCGGGAATCTGTTCGATTCCCTTTTCAACTGAAAAGGGAATCTGAACACACCCCAAAGCTCTCTGTACAGATTTATCTTTTGTTAAGAGTACCTTGAAGTTTAACTCTTCAAGCTGATTAACAGCCTCCCACGGCTGGGCCCGAAGGATTAGACTTATTTAAATATATGTACACATACATACCTGTGGATTTGTTTCTCCAATAATAATAATAATACCAATAATAATACACACACACACACACACACACAATAATAAGACCTGAAAATCGAAAAAGGGTTTGGAATATGCCAGTGGAAATTGTACCCATAATCATAGGAGTTATCAAGGCACGATCCCAAAATCCCTGAAAAGGAATCTGGAAAACTAGATGCCAAGTAGCTCCAGGACTCATGCAGAAAAGTGTGCTACTAGAAACAGTGCACATAGTAAGAAAAGTGATGGACACCTAAGGAGGCAGGATGCAAACCTGAACCCCACACACTATAAAACCACCCAGTCGAATAGACGACTGTGATAGACAAAAGAAAAAAAAATAATAATAATAAAATAGAATAAAATAATAATAATAATAAGCTTCAGAATCTTGGATCATAACTGTATTACTCAAAGTTTATTGCTGATATTGTTGTAAAAGACTTTCCCGTATCAGACGGGATTTATGAACAGATAATTTCCCCAGAGCAATTCAGAAAAACAAGCAATCTCCGAACTCTTGCTTTCTTATAAATGGTGAAAATTTAATGCTAATATACACTTAGAACGAGGATACTATACTGATTATTATTAGTACTGCAACACCTGGGTCACGTTATGTATATTTCCAAACTGCATATTGAAAGATACCATTCAAAAGTATACTCGTCTTATCTCTGTTATTTAAAAAATATATTGTGTTGGCCCAAAAAATGCTGTTATTTAAAGAATATATTGTTTTACCCTCAAAATGCTCTTATTGTATTCATGTTATTTAAAAAATACATTGTGTTACCACCAAAAATGCTCAAATTGTATAAAAATACATTGCACCACCAAAAATGCTCAAATTGTATATCTGTTATTTAAAAATATATATTGTGTTACCCCCAAAAATGCTCGAATTGTATTTCTATTATTTAAAAAAATATATTGTGTTACCCCCAAAAATGCTAAAATTGTATTTCTGTTATTTAAAAAACATATTGTGTTACCCCCAAAAATGCCCATGTCGTATTTATGTTATTTAAAAAATATATTGTGTTACCCCAAAAATGCTCTTATTGTATTTCTGTTATTTAACAAAACATTCTTACGATATCATTTCACCCGATACTCTGTAACTCAAAGCCGAATTATATATTAAAACGACGCGATATCGTACGAAATTAAAAAAAAAAAAAATAATTCAAAATCATATTTCAAACCTTAATACCTCCGTTTGTGAATACCTGATCTCAAGTTCACTATTTCACGATCTACTGCAGTTTATCACTGAAACAAAAGAACATCGTAGCTAAACTTCACATAGCCTCAAAAAACATACCTCAGACCAAGGTCTCAGGACCTTGCCTCAGACCTAAAACATTACCTGCGCCTGCGCCGTCACTGCACCTGTCAGTGGCCGCTAGGCCTGCCGTCCATTCGGCAAATCATTGCGGGGATGCAGAAAGGGTTCCCCGAAATCATGTCGCCTTTCTTGTAACCCGGTGCATCTGTCATCGCCCTCGTGAGGAAAGTGATGAGTCACGCTTAACGCCTTCTGGGCCTGAAGGCGAGATTCCTGAATTAGTCTTAAATGGCATCCGAGCGTGACGCACCAATTACTGACGGTTTATTAAAAAAAATGAAATTAATAAAGACTTCCATTTAATGATTCCAGTTAAAAGAAATGGGAAGGGCCTTTTTAATTGAAATCGGTTTATTGCCTAAATATTTCATTCCTATTTCACTTGTTTTTTAAACAGTAATAAAAAGTATATAAAATTTCTTTCCTTATATTCCTTTTATTTCAAACGAGAAGAATTATGTTACATATAGTAACAAGGTAACAGGAAATAAAATTATTTTTGAATGGTAAAACGTATACACAGAACAAAAATAAAGCATATAAAAGTTATCAAAAATATTAATCATAATTGCAACGCTGATAGTGAAAGAAGTAATAATAACAGCAGTATTGGCACTGAAACAAAAGACTGATTAGAGCAATGTTGAAATGTATTCTGCAGCAATAGCTAAAATCAGTGACTAGTTTAATACAAACTAATAGTTTAGCCTTGGCATCGCTGAGTGTCAATATTACTCACAAGGTTTGTGAGTAATAAAATTCCCAAAAAGTTTGCTATCGAAAAGCAATTAGTTAATAACAAAACCATCCCAGAATCAGCTACAAGGACATCAAGTTAAGAACTCGAGCAATAAAATAATTAATTAACAGATGCAAGTCACAAATTCAAGGGCAACCGAAGTCGCAGCTAAAGGTCTGACTTAAGTCACCATCAGAAAGTTTAGCCTGAAAAAAAAATGGATAAACTGGAGACACTTGAAAATGAATACCCGGATACAGAGGTTATTAATAAATTTCTTAGAGACTACCAAACACAGCAAATCAGACGTGGAATATATTTAATGATTATCACGGTTAAAGGGACATTAGTGAAAAAGAACAGAGAACTTACTAGACAGTATTCGTAATTAGCAGAGATACGCAATTAACGAAGAAAAAAAATCGAGAAATCAAGGGACAAAAATGGTAATTAGCGCAGTTGATGATGAATGGATCACGAAAGTCAAATGTGATAAAAAAAGAGAGAGAGAAAAAGTGGTTAATCATCACATTAAAAGGATCGATTGCGAATGCAAAAAAAAAAAGATAAAACATAACTTATACGGTAATTAATGTAGTTTAAAAAATGGACTACATTATATACATATATATATATATATATATATATATATATATATAGAGAGAGATATATATATATATATATAGCAGATATATATATATATATACATATATATATATATATATATATATATATATATATATATATATATATATATAAAAGAAAGTAAAACCTCTTGGAGCAAAGTGTCCATTTATGGGCATACTCGACCATCTTTGGAGGTCTGAGGTGCACTCCACATTACAATGAGGTGGAGAGAGAGAGAGAGAGAGAGAGAGAGAGAGAGAGAGAGCTCTTGGAGGAGACCTCGCCCTTGAGCGATTTAAATGGTAATTAGAGAGCGCATTCTCTTGAGCAGAAAAGCCTTCTGGATCCTTGTAATGAAGGGTTGTAATTATCCCTTGGAGAGAGAGAGAGAGAGAGAGAGAGAGAGAGAGAGAGAGAGAGAGAGAGAGGAGAGAGAGAATTGTCAACCGTCCCAAGGATGACTTTTAGTCTCTGTTAAATGTCACTGAGGGAAATTCTTTAGGAGATACGTCAGGTTTCCTTTAATTTTATTGATTTTTATTAATATTAAAGTGCTATTATTTGACCATTTTAAATAGCGCTGGCATGTGAATAAAAAATAATAATGCAAGAAAATAATAATAATAATAATAACAATAATAATGATAATAATAATAATAATAATGATAATAATAATAATAATAAGAGAACGAAAGTCTCCAGATATTGGCAACTTTATGTCCTGTTTATGCATCGAATCAAGCTGCAATAACCGAGAATATAACACTTCTCTACTAACACTACTAGCACCACCACCAGTGCTACTACTACCTACTACTACTATTAATACAACACTTGATAATTAGGCTTCAGAAGTATACTATCTGGAATTATCATGAAGACATCACAAGATAAACACACAAGAAAAACTTTAAAATATTGGTAAGATCGCAAGAGTCGATTTCAAATGCCCTCTTCCGCGAAATTGATATTATCAACCTAACGGAAAATTATCGCTTTATGCCTGTAAGGGAATTCCGATAAAGGTTCTCATTACTGAGTGATCATCAAAATGTTCTAAGGATAATTAGTATTTAGGAAACACGGATTAAATGGGCGTATTAGGTTTAAGAATACTTAAAAAATTTTTCACTTCTGAAGAGAAAGCGGAAGTTTTCTCTATCCAAAAAAGTTAACTACACGTCTAATTTTTTTCAAAAGATATCTTCCAATAAAATTTCAGAAGTTCGAAAGCGTACCGACCCTGAATTCACTTTGTTCATTAATGCGTGCTTGCGGACACAGCTATATATATATTATGACCCGGTCATTAAACGCTTAGCCTTAGGAACCTAAAATAATTTGTGAAGTGAAGATACCCTCAAGTAAGATTTGTACTGACTATATGGTAATGAAAAAAACGACTATGACTATGAAAGAGCTAGACATGCAAGTTATTAGTTAGTGAACTGCGACAAAAATTAGGAGAAAACCATAGTCTTCCATAGGAGAAAGAATTAGAACACCAGTGTTTCGAAGGACCAACAGAGAATAACATAAAGTCCTGAGATATAATTAAAACTTGGAAAAAAAAATAATTAGAATAAATATGAAGAGACAAATCCACGCTTTACATAAATTTACAAATGTGTTTAAGAATAAAACTACAAAGAGAGCTTTCGAGAATCTTCATGATTCTCCTTTTCAATCTGACTGGAAATGAGAATCGTACAGATTCTCGAAAACTCTCTGTAGAGTTTTATGTTTAAATATATTAGTATAGTCACAGTTACATAAGTGGGGATTTGTTCATCTAGAATATTTCCTTAGAACAGAAAAGAACAAACAATATTCAGAGATCCCAAGAAGTGTGGCATTTCCTGAAAAAAAAAGAAAGAAGAAAAATCTCAACCGGTCTCTAATGGGTTAAACTCTCTGTAGAGTTTTATGTTTAAATATATTAGTATAGTCACAGTTACATAACTAGGGATTTGTTCATCTAGAATATTTCCTGAGAACAGAAAAGAACAAATAAAATCCAGAGATCCCAAGAAGTGTAGCATTTCCTGCAAAAAAAAAAAAAAATCTCAGCCCGTCTCTAATGGGTTAAACTCTCTGTAGAGTTTTATGTTTAAATATACTACTGTAGTATAGCCACAGTTACATAAGTGGGGATTTGTTCATCTAGAGTATGTCCTGAGAACAGCAAAGAACAAACAAAATCCAGAGACCCCAAGAAGTGTGGCATTTCCTGCAAAAAAAGAAAAAGAAAAGAAAAAAGGAAAATCTCAACCCGTCTCTAATGGGTTACCTACCACAAAAGTTCCCTCTCCTTCGCGTACGAAATCCATTGTTATCGTCATAGAGACTTCCAGGGGACTCTCTTGTATTCTTCGCCACACTTCTCGAAGTATCCTTCCCGAATATGGAATAGGACGTGTCTCTTTCATATGATAATACTACAACACGGAGTGTTCTCCCCTTCCTCCTTCGTCTGGCAGTCTTCAGGGATCCCTACAGGACCACAAAACCAATAAGGGACGTTCAGGGCTTCTTCGTTCAGGGGAGCCGAGAGAAATTACGCTTAAAAGCGATTACATATATCGAGGCGGGTCTTGGAAGACGTGCAGGCATCTTCGGACGCTGGTGTTTTGTGTTATACAAATAGCAATTCAAAATTCATGCTATCTGGTTGAATTTCGGCGAAAATTGCATATTCAGACGTAACGTTACATAAAAAAAATATTTACGGTACTCTAATTTTAATTAAAAATATTACAGACTGATTTCTTAATGCACGAACACAGGGTTTGAAATATGAAAATAAGCTGAACTGTTTTCTGTCCGAAAGAGTAATTCCATGAACACGCTTTCGAAGGATACCTCTTTGGAATTATGTTTATATTTTCTTTCGTCCATTCCGTGACCTCTTAGAAGTCTGTGGGATAATCTGACGCACGGTCCTTATATTACGACCGCCTGTTATGTTTTCATACACCTTTATCGTATACGAATGCCGGTTAAGAAGTTACTTTTCGTGGGCGTGTTCTGTTTTCAAAAGAATAACCACTTGTCTGTCTGTCTGTCTGTCTGTCTGTCTGTCTGTCTGTCTGTCTGTCTGTCTGTCTGTCTGTCTGTCTGTCTGTCTGTCTGTCTGTCTGTCTGTCTGTGTCACACTATTTCCCCTCTCCAGAATCATTCGCTTTTGCTTTACATCTGACCTCTCTTCGTGTGTTTTCTTTACAATTTTTTTATTTATTTCAAGGGTAGCATGACCAACCCTAGCTTTCCCTTTTCCATTTCAGGGTAGAGTGGTATCTTCAATTTCCATGCCACTCCAGTTCTCAATACCCCGGTTAATGTCCCTGCACTCAGTATCTTGTCGCTGTCCTCATAGTTGTCGCAGCTGCTCGATGTATGGAAAGAAATTGAAAAAAACGCACTCATAAATCGTTAGGTCCTTTCACCGAAATCATACGCCCTTGAGGTGGCTAGTTTTCTTTTGCGTTCTTTGATAAAAACAGGTCCAGTATCCCATACTCAAAGTGGTTCTCGGTATACTATGGAATAGTATTGAATAGTATGGAATACTATGGAATAATCAACCCCAGCCTGTGAATTCCTAACCGTTGAGAAACTACGACAACATTAACCTGAAAACTAGAACGCCGTTACGTCATCGGCGACCGGACCGACCCCGCACGAACAAGCCCTTGGGCGGTCCGCTCTAGGAAGCGCGCAGATTAGTGACGATGATGACAGCAAGATCGTTGAAGACACACAAGAAGCGTTGAAGCGTACTGAAGCATATCATAGCTCTTCAGTGGCTGTCAAAAGGGAACGATGCTCAGAATCATCCCCGGAAGGTTGAGTGTGTAGTCGAAATGGCCATCTGCTCTTCAGAAGGTGTCTTCCGGGCGATCTGCTTTCTCCTGGGGCTTGTTTTGTCAGTTCAGTTGAAATGAAATAGGATGTCATCTGACGATTTCGTTTTACTGGTATAGAAACATTCGTTAAATAAATAACGGTCATGCAACATTAGAATACTGATATAAATATGTTGCAATTTTCCTGAAAAAGAGTAGCGAAGTATTTTGAAACCTAAAGAATAAATTCTTATGCTTAAAGTTTTCTTAAAGACAATTACTTGTGCCTAGGTAAAAAATACAAAAGCATATGTGTTACCGTGAAATAAATCTTGTTCAACGTTGGAAAGCCTTCTGTTATGTGTTACGAATTTAAAATCAGCCAGAAGACAGCACTGGGTCATTTTCATCTTCATTTTGTAATAGAAGACGGTCGCCGAGCTAACTGGAGAGCTACATTTGGAATGTAATTTTGTCTTATACTAGAGTTCTACGTTGAACAGTGAGAGCAAGGACTTGGAAAATGGTAAAACAAAATTTTCTAACTTGATCTATCTCTCTATCTACAAAAACTGTTTATGAAAATACAGATATTGATGCATGCACGGACATACGGGGATGTAGAGGCTTATAAAGAGAAATAGAAATAATTAACAAGTCACTTTATATTAGGGTTATATATCTATACTGCCCTATATTGGAAGACTGCAGTACCTGCAAAAATACAAAACTGAGAAAAGTGGTAGATACTCCCTTGCCTATACTGCAAATGGGACCCCCTAAATACTCGTGGAAAGCATTGAAGAATCATTCTGAAACTAGAGTAACTGGTATATTAGTGCTTCACGAACCCAATAGGTGTATATCTCAATTACGAAAATTTTGCAGATACTGTAGTTTTCCATTTTAGGGCAGAATAGTCTTCTTCACAATGGAAATAAGGAACAAAACTAACAAACGATTCTCCACGGTCAGACGAATGGAGTGAAATTTCTACGTTCTGGACGGATTTACCTAATGAGGGTTATCGTGTGACTTATTTTGCAGAGCCTGCTTTTTGGGAGACCTGTCATAATAAGGAATTATCTTACAAAGTTCTTCAGAGAATTCTCATCCCATCAATGAAAAGGTAATTCTGCCAGGCAAGCTAATGGATAATAGTCAGTTTATTTTCACCTGCAGAGCAGATAACACAGTTAATCAGCCTCCTGGCTGGTTGATTTTCGGCTTTCCTCAAACATGGGGAAGGAATTTTTTCAATTATTTCATTGTAATCAAAAATTAAAAATTAAAAAAGACTTTATAGATATATCACTTAACGGAATTGTATTTTCCACTTTCATTGATATAGCTTTGGAAATGAATGTTTCAATTTCCTCATTATCAGTGAGTTATAAAAATAAAATTCACTCGACTGAAGTTGCCCTTGAATAATAAAAACTACATTTATACTTTCCAAAACTGTAGACATTTGTATATTTCCATCATGGAATTTTGATAACAGTAAAAAATGCCATACTGGTAATACTCAGTAAAAGAAACTTACAACAAAATAACTACTGAGGGCTTATTACTTTTTCTTATACTGCACACACACACACACACGCATACATATATACTATATATATATATATATATATATATATATATATATATATATATATATACTGTATCTCATATATATATGTATATATATATATATATATATATATATATATATAATATATATATATATATATATATATATATATATATATATATATATAGTATATATGTTGTATGTATATATATATATATATATATACATATATGTATATATGTGTGTGTGTGTGTGCAAACTTTAAATGCAGAGGCCAATTGAAAAACTAATCTAGTGCACAATTTTGTACACTAGGAGAGAAGAAAGCGAGAAAGGGAAGAGAGAAGGAAAGAAAAAAGAACAGAGCTTTACCATAAAGGAAACCTGAAAACCTGATTCTTTGAAGATGCAAGCGCAGCCACAATGAACATGAAGCAATTAAATGGAAAGATGAAGAGAAAAAAAAAACTATCGCGCAGAGAGGTGGAGAATTGTGTTCTAGCTAAAAGAGTTTTAATCGAGACTGTCAAATACCCCTGAATTGTCACAAGAAGCATCGAGGTATTATTATTATTATTAATTACTGTTGTTGTTAGTGTTGTTGTTATTATTATAGTTTCATTCTGAAAAGTCCAAAAAGTAAGTTTACTTTCTCAGCAACAATTCATAGAGAACTAATAAAAAAAAACAGGCAATATGTTCTCTAATACTTAGTAGCATCAATATCCCTGACTCAGCCTCCAAGATTGTTCCACAGCTTAGAATTTGTAAAGAATCAAACACCTCTGGCACAGTTAGGATGACACTGCGACACCCCAAAGGCATCTGGGAAGCTGACGTTCGATTCAGCATCATCAGAGAAATGAAGTGATTTCAACATGTAAGGTAAGACAGTTGCAGTTAAACTGTCAGGGATAATAAAAGCAGGAAATAAAAAAACGTAGAATACGCAAACTAGCATTAGAATGTTCAACAAGTACATAATATGCACCATAAAGCAATCTAAATTCCTCAAAGCAGATAAGTCTACAAGGTGGCAACGGTACATCATGCTGGACCAAACGAGCACCCAAGGGATACCACACAAGCCAAGGACAGAAATGACGGATATGATACGTGAAGTGAAAAAGCCTGGAGCAAGGAACAAAATAAATATAAATGGCCACAGGAAATATACATCCATAAACAAATGAAAACTTTTGGAAAGATTACAGTCCTACAAATTTACCTCTGACAGTCCAGGGAAGAAGCTATTACCAGACATACAAAAACAAAAATGACTACAGAAATAAAGTAAAAATGTGGTTGATTGCACCTTCAAGCAAAGATTCACAAGTATAAAGGGCAATTCGAAGAAAGAACGGTTAGGTTTAGGGGTGTCTAAGAAAATTTTTTAAATATGTATGCATACACACATATAAATACAGTATACATGTATGTAATATATGCACATATATATATATATAAATATATGTATGTATAGTATATATATATATATATATATATGCATAGTATATATATATATAGTATATATATATATATATATATATATATACTCTATATATATATATATATATATACACATGTATATATGAGTGTGTGTTCATTACTAAACTACTTATATCTATCGTCATTCACATCTTCCTCACCCTTCGCAGCCATTCGGATCTTCTCGCCCACCATAAGCCTCTTCAGCTCAATGTAAATCAGGGCGTATATCCCTAGAGATCCGTACCTACCTTTCTTCCTTCCTTCCTACTTTCCTTCTTCCCTTCACACCAATTTTCTCTGCTCCTTTTCTTTCCACCATCAATCTCTCCCTCGCTTTTATACTCTGGGTGAAAATGAATCATCCCATAAAATGAAGAAGGGGCATTATCACCATCTTCATCACCTTCTCCAACATCATTTCCCAATATACGCGATAGATTGGCTGTCGCCTGATCAGAATTGATAAGTTCCCCCTGTCAGCTTCGTCGAGCCTGTAAAGAAGATGGGAGTCCCTCAGTGAATAGGGTTCGTAAAAAAAAAAAAAGAAAAATAAGACGTGAAGAAAGTAGTAAAAGAGTTTTCTATTTCAAACTTTTTAAAATTAATATACATATCATATATATGTTTATAACAATATATATATATATATATATATATATATATATATATATATATATATATATATATATATATATATATATATATATATATATATATATAATATATATATATATATATATATATATATATATATATATATATATATATATATATATATATATATATATATATATATATATATATATATATATATATATGTGTTATATACATGTGTGTGTGTGTATATATGTGTGTGTATAATTTCCAAATAGATATTAACTTTCAAATACAAGAACAAGCACGGAAAAAATATGTACATTCATATACTTAAATATAAATATAACAAATATAATCACATTAACAATTTATAAGTGGAAAATGAGTGAGGTGCAATTTGTGTATGCATAGGCAGACGAAGGATTACATCTAAAGCGAGGGATTACGCAAAAGTTAAAATAATTCAACAACATCTTGCCTTCGTCAGGAGGATTTTAGTTAACCAGTATTTCTGACAAGAAATGTACGCGTTGCAGATGCTGAAAAATGCTAAAAATATTTGCTCAAATTTTCAAAAACTAAATTTATATAAATGTTCTTTGAATCACTGAAGTACGTTATATTGACCAAAGATTACTGTTGCACGCTAACTTCTGTATGCAGTCATTTTTACACATGAAGATTTCAGTTATCCAATATATTTTAAATATTTGAAGTAGTTTACCTCTGAAAGGTATTTTTTCAGTTTTGTACAGAGTCGAGTTTGTGGGTACAGTGTTATTGCACAGAATCAAGACAATTTCCAGTTTTAAGAATGAAAGATAAAACAAGATGACAAGCAACACCTAGATTAATCTTGATCTATCATCACGACAATGCACTAACAACTGAGTCGAGGTGAATCAGATACTACGCTACCAGTAGTATATAACATTAAGCTTTGCTTAGTTACTTGTGTTATTCATTGGAATTTATCTGAAAAAAATAGAATAATTTTTTAAAAATTCAAATATGTAAAATTAATAACCCAACAAACTTCACTGGGTAAAACCAAGATATACGGAAGATGAATTTCATCTTGCCGGATTCCAGATTCTCTAGGTACATCAACCGGTCCAGTAAGCAATCGCATTTTTTTATTAGCATTATATATCTGCCATAACCCTAATGAATAAGGGCGAGAACCACCCACAGAGCCTGCGAACCATGAAATGTGAAGGGCACGTAACACCCATCCTCCTCCGTACTTGTCCCGTACTCGTGGAGAAAACAGAACACATTGTTGCCAAGTTAAGTCCGCTTGACTGAGTGACTGGCTTCCCCAATACGCTTCGCAGGGGGTCCGAAGGGGAAATTCTATCGGCTGCCCTTTTCTCCGGTAATAATGACGAATTATCGAGAGTGAATTACATGCTGGGATAGTTAGTTCGTTCGTTAAACGGGGATATTTTTGGGACTGAAAAAATGTTCCCGGAGATTTTTAACAGATTATTGACGGTTATGTTGAAGGTACTGTATGCACCTTAGGTGAACATCTAATGCCACACGTATTCGCTAGTACAAACACATACATACACACACACACACATATATATATATATGTATATTTTTATATAACATACAATATGTATATATATATATATATATATATATATATATATATTTATATATATATATATATATATATGTATATATATATATATATATATATATATATATACATATATGTATATATAAAGACTAATATATATATATACTGTATATACTGTATATATGTGTTTATTCTACCAAGGAACACTTGTTGAACTTCATTTCACCTACATCATGTCTTTAATATAACCTTCAGTAATCAGATAAAACATATTATATAGGTTACGATATTTGCTGATATATTCATATACCAACAAACTTATTCCTTTTAAGTTCTGTTTTCGGAGGATAACAAAACAAAAGTCCTTTATCTTCAAAATCAGAGCAGAAAATTTCATAACCCCTGCTACAGTTTAAACCTTCAGTACTTCGGTGCCACATTCAGCTCTATCTTTCCTGGAGTACTAAGCCATTATGTTCAAGCGGAGATCTAGTCAAAAACACATTCTCGGTCACTGTCTCTTCTAACACAAGATTTCTTTGAACTATGGACATTTTTTTTCCAACTCATCAAGCCTTCAAATTTCCTAACCTGACAAAACCAAGTGGGCTAGAAAATTTTTCGTCTATCTTTCGATCTTTGCTGATCATTTTAAAATCCCAGATCATCTTTTGGAAAAACTCATATGCAGCTTCTGTACCAAGTTCAGCAACGACAAATGTTACATTACCTGATGTGGAGTACAATAAAACAATATTCACGATGCAGCAACTGGTGATGTTGATATGAATCTCAAAGACTGAAAGTCAAATAATTTTCAGTTATTATGAAGACTAATTACATAAGCTTCTGAGTAACACATATCATATCACCTACTACTCATAATTACAAGAAGATTGTGCTGCAAATCATCAAGTATCGATCCAACTACCACTGTTCAAATTGTTGTCCTTTCTGAGGATTCATGACCAGTATTTTAGTTGTCACCTATTTGAAAAAGTATCGAAAATTGTAAGCAGGACATGAAAGCTCATGCTGCGGAGAGGAAGGAACCACATTCGACATTTTTCCAAGAACACTGACTCAGTCTTCTCCCTAAGTACTTTGTTTCCTCAGGTGAAGGAACTGTTAGGTATCTTACAAGTTTCTATAAAATAACTTTGCTGTTTGGAAACAACCCTCATAAGTTTAACCTCACTACCAAGGATCAGTCACTCGAACGGTTCAAAAAGATCCTCCAGCGCCATAATGGACCATCCAAAACCCTAGTAGATCCAAATTACTTCAAGTGTGTTTGGGACTTGAGGCTGTTTTAGAAAAAAGCATGCATCTTGTACGATACATATTAAGAGGATGAGTTGGCTTTTGCTACAGTAGTAATGAAATAGGCCAACTTCTTCCTTGACGTAAATCAGGGAATTATGTTCGTTTACAAAAAATATAAGTTAGGACAGAAAGTCGTCCAATCTCTATTAAGTCTACAAAACTATCCAAGCCCTTTATATGAAATGCTTCTCACTAAGAAATGGCTACAGTATTGTTGTAAGAAATCCGCCATAACAAAATACTTACGTTTGTCAGTCATCCTCAATGAAGCAAGAATGGCAACAAAGTTATGATCACACAACACTTCCATTTACCACACTTACCTCTTGATGCAGATATGGCAGGTTTTTCCCTGTGAAAATCAGATGAACTATCAAAGTATAAGGAACCCTTGTTTACCTCAACCAACTAAAAGTTACACATTCTGGACTGCATGAATACTCCAACTAGCAAGAAACATTCCAGCCAGATTATCACTAGTTATTACGATTTTGTAATCGTTCTACAAATGGTACAGCCCACAGCAGCAAAGACTCTTTCAAACTATTCATTGTAAAACATCCACCATTCATGATGTCTCAGATATTCAGAATTGTCGAACATATCAGTGCTGTGTGAAATAACTACCGTGAAACCTCGTAACTTCTAGTTATCAACAATGGTACAAGTACACAGATCAGGTTAAGGATGGGAGCATACACATTTCAAAGCACGACACGAACGTAAAATTAGAAAACAAAAAGAGGTTCTCCCTTTCTTCAGTTGAGATGTTCAAGAAAATTATGGATAGAAGGCACCTCTCCAGTACCAAGTGTGAGAGTTTGCTCTCAAATAAACCCTATGGTGTCTCAACCCTCCAATCCTGTAATCACTCTTTTGCCTGGGATAGGCCTGACGCTGCAAGAGGTACAAGAATACCTCTGAATATTCCACTCACACAAACAGCACCGTCTGAAAACACGAATAGGATTTGCTTCAGGTGTGGTTTTACTGAAGTCCAGCAATTCAAGTCTCCCAGGAAATTCCCACTTTTGGTGAATGAAATTACCTTACGGATGACAATGGCATATGGTTACCATACTTTTTTTTCTCCCAGATGCCAGAGAAGTCTTTTATATTAAACTACAAATACATTAGAGCTAGAATCCAGGGCACAGGGCTGTGCAAGTATAACGGTGGATGTGTGAACAAAGGTGTTATTTAATCTAGATTATTTTTATTTGATCTCAATTTTGATGTTTTCTAAAAGTGCCTGTATATGACCGGTGCTAACAGTACTAAGTTCTGGACTATTGAAATGATTTTTAAAATTAAGAGTTTTAGATTACTTCCCAAACTTTGTACCTGTATTACTTGTGTCATATGATATAAAATTTAACTCCCTAGTGCTGCATGTGTATGTTTATCAAATTAGCCAACAAGCATTGCATATGTTTTGGGGTGCGGTTATCCAGAAGTTGAACTGCAAAACATGTACAATTATCTGGGTTCTTGTTAGAAACATTAAAATGGCTTTCATTCGTGAGTCTATGACTTCCAGTTATTAGTGACATACAGGCATTTTGGCTGTGATTACCTGGAATTTGGGAAAAATGACTGTCCCTTACAGTGGCAGTTATGGCACCCTCATAAAAATTAAAATGCGCTATATGGGATACGCAATACCCTTTCATGACTCCCTAAAGGCTTAGTCTAACTATCATGCAAAATGGGGACATTTTTTCTGTTTTCCTTCCCTGATTCGCCAGAGAAATAGGAACTGTCAATCAGCATTCCTCCAGTTGAAATTAATCATATATATTTAGTGACTTTCCAAGGAAATCCCCCTTCCAAAACTACTACATCTTACCCCATGAAAAGTGTACTCTTTTAGTAAAATTATGTAGTATTTGTCATAATAATGGATAAAAAGTTAAATTAGATCCAGCAACAGATTTAATGGAAAGCATTACCCTCTGAAGCCCTGGAACGAGTGAGTGTTATAAATACTTTCATACCATAACAGCTGCTTGCAGCAGTGACACTCGAGCAATGGATGTCATAAAATTGCGTCCGAAACCAAAATTACTGAAAAAGCATGCAAAATTACGATGGATATATCGATTTTGACGAAGAAGTCAAAGCATCCTGGCTGTCATAGATCTACAGTTAGACTAGCTCATGTACAAAATGCAACATGGATTCTAACAAAGCCCTTTGATCATGATAACCAAAGCATCAGGCAAGATGACAGTGTACCTTACTAACATTAATCGTCTCAACACCTGCGTATAACGTGACGTGAACTACAGCATAAAGCAGTCTCATTTAAGAAGCATTTAAGAAATTTCTAGTCATAAGCAACAAGATAGGGTTCCAAGAAAGATTACGCCAGTTGAATGGTCCGAATGTTACTGCTAACGGTAGTACCGGTGCTCTTCTCAAGGACAGTTAGTCAATGGTACGTTGACAAAATGTAGGGGTATCTTCTATATGGAATTGCATCGTTCACAAAAATTAAGACCATGAAATTTTTAAAAGCTGAAATTTAGCGTTAAGTTATTCAATATTGTATTGCTTAAGCGTCGTATTGACGATTTCAATCTTTTAAGAGACGCCTACTGCTGTATCATTTTGACTGCCGTAATAGCATTTAGAGTTACAAACCATGCCCTGCCAAATTTTGAAAATACCTAGGTTCGGGCCTTACGCAGTTCATTTGTGCCAGCTAGCTAAAATTCTCAGTCAACCTTAATAATCTCGCCAGCATCGTTCGTTTAGTTCATTGCAGCCCTTAGTTTTCAAAACCCAGAGGTTATTCAGATATTTAGTCAAATTCTAACCCGTGGTTCCTTCAAACTTCTGACCAAATCACCACCTTGCTTTAAAAATTTCCTTCAAACTTGTGACCAAATGATCGACTGATCTTCTAAGATCTGTGATTAAGTTGCTCATCTTTCGAGTTGAAACTACTAGGTGTAAAGGCCTTTTGTTAAGCAGACATTCCTGTGTGTCTAGTTGTGATTTAGCTACATCTTTATATTTTTCTTATTGTTAAGAGACCTCACGAGAGTAATTTTCCAGTAGGCTATTTCCCTTATTTGGGACCTTGGGGTTTCGTTATTATACTTGCAGCATCGGCAATAATTTTAGCAATCTTGTTCAAATTTTCAACACAAATTTTCAACACAAACCATCAAGTACCTAATAGTTTTTTTTTTATTTAACTTAAGGAAAAACTCTGAATTAACTTCGGAATTAACTGAATTATAGACAACTTTGGTTTATCTAACAAATAAGATCATAATGTTATATTTTATTGATAGCGCGAAGACATACCCCTGAACAAACCATCTTCACAAGTAACAAGTACCCAGCATTTGTCACTTTTCGAAGTAAACAACTTTTGGGGCCCAACTTCTATTTCGATGCAAGCAGGCTGGGAATACTGGAGCGGTTTCCAAATCAATGTGGCTTCGTCCGATACAATTAAGCCTGGATGAAATCCATACGTACTGTTCATCCCAGGAGAACCTACCGATAAATAAAGTTATTAGTCAGAAACCAACAATATTTTATTAGTGAATACTTAATTTCCTTATGACGTGCTTTACCGAGAGTTCAGAACATTTACAAAATCCCAATCTAGTAAAGCTTGCAACTTGAACTTAAGAGCTTTAGTGCAACTTGAACTTATGAGCTTTAGTACATACAAGTATTTACTTTAAGGCTAATCTTAGATTCCTATGGAATTAAATTCTTTGAGAATTAACTGATTATTACCATAATAACCAAATAAAAATACTTTCAATATAAATATTTGACGGTTAAAAATTTTACACTGACTCTCATTTCTAGAACACCCAAGGTACTAACTTACCAAGAAAGAATTTTGAGTTTAATTGTTCCTGAAAAAAAAAAGCAAGCCCCCCCTCTTGGCGTACGGTAGACCAAAGTCTACCGTACGTCAAGAGGAGCTCCTCCCCCTACAGGGGCTCCGCCCCTGAAGGGGGAGGATTAGGCTTGCATTATTTGATTTGAGCATACTAAAAAAGGAAATTTACTTACCCGATGGTTCTGAAGAGAAAAATAATTACCAACGGAGTTCTGAGAAGACAGATTCAAGTTAGTTCATGGTCGAAATCCACATCCAGAAGCTCGACTCCATAATCCGTAACCGTGAATTATCAGCTGCAACTCCAGAATCCTGAAATTAGCAAAGGCATTAGCACAGTGAATACAGGAAATGTAATAACGTCGTATACATTAACTGAAGTGAGGCAGAAGGAACTCGACCCTACAATACACATACTGAAAAATAAACTTGAAAAATTATGTTTAAATCTTACCACATCCAACAACCAATAACATGAACGTCAAAACAGTATCAACTACTGTTCAATTAACTGACCATAAGAAGCACGGAACTTTCAGCTCACCAGGGATTCGATATTTTCAGTCTCGTCACTACCGCGATCTTACAAATACTGATATTCCCCTGAGCTGCTATTCCAACGAAAGTTTGCACTTCAAATTCGAGGACAGTAACAGCTAGAATTGGTGTTTCGCGCAAGAACTAGGCTATTGCTCAAACAAGTGGTTGTCGGCAGTTTCATACAAAGTGTGATTTTTACGCGTTCAGGTGTCTTTAGAATATTTCAGAACGGTAAGTATTACTGCAAGTCAAATGAATAAACAAAAACTGAACTAATGAAGCGACGACAAATGAAAAATGAGGTAAATGAACTATGATGAAGAACTGATTAAAGAATAAAAAGTTGAAATATAATTCCCAGTGCGGAAACCCAACGCGAAACAAAGAGTAAAATATAAAATAAATTTAATGTACCTGAAAATGATGAAAGTTAATACATAACCGTACTCATAGAATCTACTGATCACTATTATTCTTTCTTTTTTTAACCAGATACGTACGCACTTGTAATAATCACAATGCCCGCTTAAGTTACGTCTCTATATCTCCACAGTTTTCGGATACGCTTGTCACTATCAAGCCTTGAGATCCAAATCACGGGTATTTCGGCATTTTCATTCAAATACTTTCCTCGTGAAGGAAAGCAACGATTCTAAAAATCATTCTTTTCGTTATGCACACCCCTTCCAATTCCCCCTTTCGCAGAAGGGAAATTTCTTTAGCAAACGTTGTATAGTTAGCTTGACCGTCCACCCAGTCATGCAAGAGCCCGTGTTGGATGTCCCTATGTCTTTACGTTATTTTTTCGTGTTTGTTTTTCAGTTTGCTGTATTTTTCAATTTGCTCTTTTGATGGCATTAATAAGCAAGTTACCTACCAATTATAACTGACTTTACGAATCATATTAAAAGAATTTATTATAAGTAATTACTTCCACCACTTGTGCCGTAAGATGTGATTTTGTTTTTTATAGCTTAGGGAACTCATCCACGTTATAATTATAACCTCGGTTTACTATAACAAATGATTATAGTGAGATGTTTTAGTATGACGGTATGTTACCGTGACATAATTGATTATTGAAGAGACTGTTTACTTAATAAACACTGGGGCATCACTCAAGTCTCCTGTTCGTGTTGACGTAGGCCATTTACTCTTGTGGCTAGACTGCTTGATTGATTTATGAAATTTAGGCTGTCAGGCCAAGCATTGGGGTACGTCCGGTCATTCAGGGCTTAAGACAGTGAAAATTGGAAGTTGGAGTGGCTGGACAGCACGATAAAGAAATTGAGAAAATAAAGGAGATGAAGTTCGAGGATCTAATAATGGAACTAGGAGGAAAATCTCAGTTGAGCTAAAAAGGAATAATTAAAGGTATTGGATAACAAGACTGAAGAAAGCAGCTAGGAGCCCAAGGAACGCTGCAAAGATAGCAGTGCTTATAGTGCACCACGTGAAGTGCACTGACGGCACTGCCCTCCCACAGGGCCTATTTGTGTTCTAGATGGGTGATGGAAATCAAGTCATGACGCAGATAATATATTTTCCAAAAAATTCCTAAAATTTCAATGGCCTGATGGTCGCTGCCCCATTGAACATTTACAACTATCATTTTTATTTTTAATGTATTTTTATTGCCTTATTTCTCATTCAGCTTTAACCCTTTCAAAGAGGTAAGAGACGGCTTAACAAAGTAAAAAAAACTTTCCCAGAGGTAGAAAGTACACCCTGAAAAATTTACAGTAAATGACAAATTCTTAGAAGCTGAAGTATAAATTGTCCTGAAACCCTAATATGTATTAAATGAAGAACAAATTATAAGCTGGAAACAATAACTATGGTAACAGAGGAAATTTAACTAAGGTAAGGGCAGAGCCATTGATGAGTTTAAGAATACTTTCACTAAGTAAAAATCACAATGTCTCTGGCTGAACGTGGACGCTTTCGAAGAAGTAAACTTAACCTTCTAAGAGGTGAAATAGAAATGGAAAGTAGACGGAGAGTCTGTCAATGGCGTGTCAGCAGAAACTTTCTCAAAGTAAAATAAATAGAAAATATTATATTTTTCAAGGCAGATACTTTCACTGAGGCAAAAATTTGAACAGAATGTTTCTGGAGGTAAAACGTGACAGTGATGAGAAGAGGAATCTAAGAAGTAAAAAAAAAAAAAGGGGCCTTCACTTCAGTGAAAACGGGAAATTTTCAAGTGAGAAAAAGTAAAGCCTCAAGTCGAGAAACGGGTAAAGCGGTCACATAAGGAAAAGTACAATCCCACGTGGGATTACAAAAGTAGACTTTGGCTCTTCTTTTGTGATAAAATATTTAGTAGATTTGCTCTACATCATCTGTTCTGTCCAAAGGATCCCGTTCAGAACTACCAGGAGATGAAATGATAACAATGATAATGATAATAAGTAGCAGTACAGAGGTTAGGGCACTAGCCTCATCGACCAGAAGAACCGTGTTCGATTCCTGACCGAGACAGAATGAAGTAGTCGGGATCCGCTAATGGTAGATAGTCAAGCGTGGTGTGCCGCAAAGAGGGACAGTAGGAAATGGGGAGTGATAACCTCATGTCACTTATTTTGATGAGGACCAAGGTTAACACCCTCTGGAAGCACGCCATTAGGGAGATAATGACAATAAGAATATAGGATGTTGTTCTTACAGATGGTGGATATTGACTTTGAAAAGAAGAGGCACTAGATGAAATGAAGAGGAAAATGTTGAGAATTTTGTTTATTTTTATATAAATAATGAATTCAACTGTACCTAAAAAAAAACCCTCTCAAGATTGGAATGTTATACAAATCCCATCCAAAAGTACCTTTTGCGTCATTAATCTAACATCAAGTGAAACAAAAACTAAATTATTCTTTTGATAATCAAATAACCGAGGCAATAAACCTTTAATCACATTAACGAATTTAATAAAAAAATAAATGCCGGAGTCAAAGCTCGAATACGCGAGGACAAAGAGAAACGAGTCAGTAAATGGAGAAATAAATAAGTGAAGGAATAAAAAACGACTCGTCGAAGCACCGAAGGACCCGCCAACATCCCGATGCAGCAAAACGACAAGCGCTAATCCGCCGCACCTACCCGTAATAGAATCGACAGTGCCAACATTTTTCTTATCAATAATTAAAGTGAATTTGCATGGTCATGAATGCATTATGAAGGCAGCACCACCAGCAGCCGGACGAGGCGACCGTTTGTGGTGATTATTGAATTGTGATATAACTGACATAAAGATCTGGTGCAGTCAGGCGAGAGATTGAGGAGGGGGTGATGGCCTGGCGAGAGAGAGAGAGAGAGAGAGAGAGAGAAGGGTCACATTGGAGGGCGGTGAAGAGAGAAAGGGTGGAGCGGGATAGCTGATTGCAGAGGGGGAGAAATTGTTGATTGATATGAACAACGTTTTCAACAGAAAGTCGATGACAATACGCCGGGATATACTTATTTCTTGGGGATTCGACAGCGCGCTGGTTCCTTTCCCTTTTTGCCGCTCATTCTTGATTTCATTTTCATCCCTTTTTTTTTCTTTGTAGAGCGTGGATTTGTTAATTCCTTTCCTTTCATTTCTGGAGCTTTTTTTTTAATTTGCTCTTTTGCATGTAACTTATTATCTTTTTCTTATGTTAACACGATGTGAAAAGAAAATTGTATACCAGAAAAGTGGTTGTGTGTGCTATGGAAATTCAACCCACAGACCTTCACAGTGATTGGAAGGTTCGCACGTCTCTCTCTCTCTCTCTCTCTCTCTCTCTCTCTCTATCCTCCCTCTCTCTCTCCTCTCTCTCTATATATATATATATATATATATCTCTCTCTCTCTCTCTCTCTCTCTCTCTCTCTCTCTCTCTCTCTCTATATATATATATATATATATATATATATATATATATATATATATATATGTGTGTGTGTGTGTGTGTGTGTGTGGGTGAGTATATATGAGAGTGCATATATATATATATATATATATATATATATATATATATATATATATATATATATATATATATACTCATATTCGTGTGTCTTTGCTCGCAGACGTGACGTCTGAATGATGACATGAGTAAAAGGAGAAAAATGTCGATGATGATGAGCAGTACAGGCAGCAGAATTGAAACGATAAGAAATGTGCATATTCGTAGTAGCAATGACTGTAGCTTAGGTGAAAGGATGGATGAGAGTATTTGGAAATGGTTTGGTCACGGGGAGAGAATGGACAACGATAGACTGGTGAAACATGTGTAAAATTCAGGAGTTATGAGAGAGGAGATAGCCCTAGAAAGGGTTGGATAGATGGTGTGACAGAGGTATTGGAAAGAAAGGTCCTCAATGTACAGGAAGTACAAGAGTACTTGCGAGATGGAGGTGAAAGGGGCAGCGTGTGTAAGAGGGTTTGATATGCTGCTGATGAGCCTTCTATGTAAATGAATGAAGTCGCTAATGAAGTAAAAATTTGGTAGCTACCATTGTGCTATATTATTCTCTGTCTGGCGCTACCCTTTGTTTGAGGGAACGGGTGTATAATGACCTTCTAACCTCTCAATTTATATACCCGAGTCACTACAAAGCCTTGAATCCACAATGAAGATCAGAATTAGTTTGACAGTGACCAAAACCACTTAGCTATTAAGAGAGATCATGGCCACTTCACTCTGACCATTATTCGAACCTATGCCTCCTATGGATAAAAGTCTTTGACAGTGATCATATCCACTCAGTCATCACTAGAGAGTTTTTATTTCTTTGCATATAAGTTATTCTCAAAGGTAAAGTGAATTCGATATTAATGACACACGCGCACACACACACACACACACACACACATATATATATATATATATATGTATATATATATATATATATATATATATATACGCATTCTGTTGTTAATGGTCATACAGAACTTTCTAGCCCTCACTCAGAAAGCATCGTGGAGAAAGGTCTTGCATTATTTGCCAATATAATCTCTTGTAATTTCAATGCTCTTGTTCTACAGACGAAACATTGCTCTCCGGTCGTAGAAGAAAGGGGCATCCTGGGTCTTAAATCATTCCCCCACAGAGTGGATGACCCCATTACTGCTTCCGCAGTTGTGAATCAGAAGTGGATTTTGAATCAACAAAGCATATAGAAATAAGCCCATGCCAAGTTTGTAGGGACTTACAGCTGGTCACTTCAAAAACTGCCGCCAGCAGACATGTGTATCGTATTGGATAAGAGGCACACTTACTTACAGTTTTCTACCATATTTAATCTTTATTACTGTTTCAGCTGCCTCACTCCTGATACTTGATAATTCCCATTAATGTTCTGACCTTTCCTAGTTGTCTAGCACTTTTTCTAGAGAAGCCACTTGCTTAATATCATGGGAGGTGGAGAACCATGGTTTTCCCAGCGCTTACTTTGAATCTCTGATTCAGGTTGAAAACAGGAAACCCACGTCTCATCCCGGGTTACTATTTTTCTGAAGCGTCTCTCTCGATCAGCCTGAAAACGAGTAAAAAATATACTGAAAGCCTCCAGTTTGGTCAGCCAGCATTCACATGCCTGTCGACAGATGATATTTTGGAACGTTATGACCGGGTCCTCTATGTTGTGTATGCCATGTCTGAATTCAGCAGCTCATTACTTAATGGTGGAACAGTAGGGGAGTTTCCACCAAGTGTATAAACCATGCCTTAGCGAATTTTCCTAAGTCATACCCTTCTTTTGCAGATACCCAGTGGTAGCAAAACCGTCTTTTGTCTCCATTTCGAGAATCCACTGTCACCTACTGACTTTTCAAGGGACCTCATTTCCTATATAACAGTAAAGATAAATGTTACTGAGGTTTTTCGTAAAGAAAGTAAATAGCTATAGAATGCGGTCGCACCAACAAAGTCTTAGTTACTATTACTCTTTCTGGGCTAGGTCAACAATTTTTCGGATTATCTTTACAAACAAATATCAGATCCATGAAACTCTTTACAAACAAATATCAGATCCATGAAACTCTGTGTACATTACCGGGTATTTTCTTGTAATTTCTGCATCTTATACTTCTCTCTTTGTGTTATCTTATCATCTATTTTCGAAGACGATAATTTAAGCTTCATAGAAAGCGGCTGCTCCCTACTACTAAACAAAATGTCTCGCTTTGACACAGTATTTAATCAGTATTTCTGTATTATTTGTTCCATAGTTATTTTAACAGTCTGCTTTCGTTGAATTTCTTTGTTTTTGTACAATAATATTTTGAATTAGGCACATATCTGCGAAGTGCAAAAAAAAAATAAACAGTGGTTCTCTTATCAACGGATACAATACATAATAAAGTTAAAAATAAAAAAACCTTTGTCCGGAACTGATCCCCCCCCCAAAAAAAAAATAATTAAATACACCAGGCAGACTATAAACGAGAAGACAGATGCCCCAGGGACAGTAGAAAAACGATGGTCTCCTCACTCCATTTAGCTATGGGTAAAAAATTCAGTGTCTGACCACAGAAAAATACCAATGCCTGAATTCAAGTATCAGTATATAGGCCATAAATCTATGTTTATTTATATCTATATAAGGTAGAATGCTGTTTAAGGTATCTATTAATTCATAGACGTCCATACCACACAAAAAATAGAAAGACACATTACAATTTCTGAATGTGTCAGGGACTCACTGTCATTCATTTCGAAATAGACATAAAAGCTTATTTAAACTAAAATCTATTGCTGCCAACGAAGGGTAATTCTAATTCGTTTTCATTCTATTGATATTTTGTGTGTGTGTCTGTAATTGCTTCCTATTCAGCTCTTGCAATAATTTGGACTTGAACGAATACCCTCCTTCCCTTGTCAATGTTTTTTTTTTTGTTTTCGACGTAAATAATAAAAAGCCATATAAATTGTCATCGAAGAGAGGAAAATAATCAAAGGAATAATAGAATCATAACAAGAATAATAAAGACTTTTACCAAAGAACAACGAGTCGACATTATTGAAAGGAGGGAGAGATGTAATCAGAGACTGTAATTAGGAAAATCAAAATAAGAACAAAAGACAATGACAGATCATCACATTTGCGAGAGGGGATAATGAAGGAATAAAGAAGGCGGAGGAGACAATTGCTAAAAGAGACGGAAAAGAGAAAAGGGGAGAAACGGAGAAGGGAAAGATGATAAAGACGAATTAAGATGAACATGATAACCTGAAAATTGACAGCATGAAGAGGGAGGAAAGAATTAATACCCGGATGTTGGGAGACGAAGACGAACGATATGCGAAAGAATGAAGAGACATGAAATAAACACAAGATGGAGGAGAAAAGAGAGAGAGAGAGAGAGAAAGAAAAGGAAATGAGGAAATGAGAGAGAGAGAGGGAGGGAGAGAGAGAGAGAGAGGGTACGATTGGATCGTTAAGAAAAGAAGGACGAAATTAAAGTGATTTTTTTAAGAATGTTTTTCAAAAGAAATTTTTAACAAACTGTTTTGAGGTGAAATCCAGAGGATATCAAATATGAAAAAAGAACAAGTTTATAATCATGTATGTAAGCAAAAGCATATAGTAAATACATATCAAGGAAGAAAGACTTGTCACGAAGCAATATGAGATGCAGCATAGAAAAGGTACCAAAGTATGGATAATTGTGGACAGAAAGACTGGCAGCTAGGTATTACTGGATGTTTACCAAATAACGCAACTACGTCCATAATCATTCCATACAAAGGTAAAAAGTCTTGGACCCACTACCTGCAAGTCCATATGAAATCCTACCAAAATCCTAAATATCCCTTGTGAATTTGTAAAATAGCTGTACCTGCAATTATTCCCCAGGATGATACCATCATATATCGTTTATGATCCAGCAGACACAAAATTAAAAAAAAATTCTGGTATGATTTCACTTTCCTTCGCCAGCTTAGTGAACCCCGTTTCGATTCCCCTCACCAGTTTATAGAGCCCGGTTTCAGTTTTACACTAACAAGTGAGCCCGGTTTCAGTTCCTTCCCCCAAGGTAGTGAACCCGGTTCCAATTCCCTTCACCAGCTTTTTGAGCCCCGTTTAGGTTCCAGCTAGTGAGCCCGGTTTTGATTCCCTCCAACAACTGGTGAGCCCAGTTTCAGTTTCCTTCACCAGCCAGTAAGCCTAGTTTCAGTTACCCCACCAGCCAGTGAGCCTGGTTTTGAATCCCTTCACCAGGTAGTGAGCCCAGTTTAGATTCCTTCCACCAGCTTAGTGAAACCAATTCCGATTCCCTTCACCTGCTCAATGGACCAAGTTTGGATTTCCTTCACCACTTTGGTGAACTCAATTTCATTTCCCTTCACCAGCTTAGTGAACCAAGTTTTTTTCCCTTCACCAGCTTATGAACTCGGTTTCAATTCCCTTCACCAGCGTAGTGAACCCAGTTTCAGATCTATTCACCAACTTAGTGAACCCAGTATCCTTTCCCTTCAAGAGCTCCGCAAGCATAGTTTTGATTTCTTTTAAAAGCTGGTGATCCTGGTTACGATTCCCTTCACCAGTCAATGGGCCCGGTTTTGACTCCATTCATCATCTTAGTGAACCCGGTTTCGATTCGCTAACAGGTGAACTCGATTCCCTTCCTGCTTTTGATTCTCGAGCGAGTGGAACTCGAGTTTTGATTTCTCTGCTTGTCTTAACAATGTCCTTAAAAGTATAAATATCAATTTTTTGCGTAAAACAATTCACGAACATATATCGTATATGGTTGTAAGCGAAATGGCGTATTGGAATGAGTTTCAATACGAGTGAAAAAAAGATGTTTTCCTATGCAGTGGTTACCGTTCGCAGTACATTGATTCATAAACAAATGTCAGGCTCGGAATTTAAATAAGCTCAATTGTTCTTAACAATATATATATATATATATATATATATATATATATATATATACATACACACTTAAAGTATAAATATCAATTTTTGTGTTCCCGTAACTCTAAAACGCATTGATTTCAATAAGCTTGGCATACTACATATGATCACTATCTGGAAGTTGCGGGGGTAAGGCATCCAATGGCCAAAGGGAGTGGGGTTGGGAAGAGGGTGACTAATGGGAGAGAGAATGGGGGCGTATTTGGAATGAAGGGAGGCATTTGTCAACATATATATATATATATATATATATATATATATATATATAATATATATATATATATATATATATATATATAATATATATATATATATATATATATATATATATATATATATAATATATATATATATATATATATATATATATATATATAGTATATATTAAAAAAAATTTTTATATATATATATATATATATATATATATATATATAGAAATCATCAACACACAATCACGTGTGGAACTAAATTTCTGACTCACGTCGGGATCGTCTCTCAGGTTACCTGTTCTAAAAAGTCGGAACCTGAAACAGCACCCAGGAATTACCTGGGCAAGCTAACTCAGGAAGTAACAAATGCCCAATGGACAACATTTCATTCGAATTATCGCTTCTGAGTGAATAGATACATCAACACACAATCACGTGTGGACCATAAATTTCTGACTCAGCGGGATCAATCTCTCATCAAGAGGGCGTTACCCACTGGGCCATACAAGTCCTAAAGTTCATTTATATATGCTTGCATACCAGCGAAGTTTTCCCCATACTCAGCAATGACCCAATGGACAACATTTCATATTATCCCTTCTATAATAAGATGAAATCATCAACACACAATCACGTGTGGAACAGAAATAAATTTCTGATCATCGGGATCATCTCTCAGGTGGAAAGCAAGGGCGTTACCCACTGGGCCATACAAGTCTAAAGAAATCGGAACCTGATGCACCCAAAAAGGAATTCACATAACTGCTTGCATATATTTCCCCATAAAAAATGGACAACATTTCTTTCAATTATCCCTTCTGTATGCATCAACACACAATCACGTGTGGAACAGAAATAAATTTCTGACTCGTCATCGTCTCTCGTGTTCCCACTGGGCCATAAAGTCTAAAAGAAGTCGGAACCTGAAAACTGCATTACCTGGGCAAGCAATTTCGGGATCGCACTTCCGCCAATGACTGGACAACATTTCATTCGGAGTGAATAAGATAGCATCAATGGGTGGAACAAAATAAATTTCTGACTCACGTCGGGATCGAACCCAGGGGTTCCGGGACTTGTATGGCCAGGGTTGCTCCACCTGAGAGACCTGATCCCCGACGTGATCGAGTTCCACACGGGAGAGAATCTTAGTCACTCAGAAGGGATAATTCGAATGAAATGTTGTCCATTGGGTCATTGAGTCGTGTTTGGGAAGAAATAACTTAGAGAATTCCTTGGGTGCAGTTGCTCTCGGGTTCGACTTCTTTAGACATGGCCCAGTGGGTAACGGACCTGGGACCTGGGTTCGATCGAGTCAGAGAGTCCAGTGAGTGTTGAGAGGGATAATTCAGATGAAATGTTGTCCAGGGTCATTGCTGAGTCGGGAGAGGAAAACTCGTAAGAGGAGAGTTGAACTGACTTGATGGCCCAGTGGGTAGACCTGAGAGACCTGGGTTCGTCCGACGTGAGTCAGAAATTTATTTCTGTTCCAGTGATTGTGTGTTGATGATTTCTATCTTATTCACTCAGAGGATAATTCGAATGAAATGAATTGCTGATCGGGAAGTTGGGGAAAACCGCTGGTATGCAAGCAGTTAAGCTTGCCCAGGTAATTCCTTGGGTGCAGTTGCTCTCAGGCAGCTGTATGGCCCAGTGGGTTTGTCACCTGAGAGATTTAGGTTCGATAATAGTCAGAAATATATATATATATATATATATATATATATATATATATATATATATATATATATATATATATACTATATATATATATATATATATATATATATATATATATATATATATATATATATATATATATATATATATATATATATACCGTATGAACCTACATAAAAATCTATACACATATATGTGTTTTTATACAGTATGTATATATATACACACATACATATACATACATACATATATATATATATATATATATATATATATATATATATATATATATATATATATATATATATATATATATATATATCTATATATATACCGCTGTTTTATGTCGAAATATAATCATTTTTTATTAGTCATTCAGTTCTTTATCGAAAAATCGTAATTTTTCAATTTCGTGATAAAATGAAAATATATTTCAAGAAAAATCTCCTTCCAGGAAAAGAAAGAGAAACTAGAAAACGAACCATTATATAAACAGAAACACAAAGTCAAGTTGAGTGATGAGACATATTACGTCGATCTCCCGTGAGCTTTCACAAGACTGGCTCCAGCGTCTTCAGGAGTCTGCGACATTTCTTCAAATTTCAGTTTCTGAAGGATCTATATCTATGTATGCATACATATAATTAGAAATGGCGATGAAGATAACTCCAAATCCCTTCCATGTACTGGACGAGACTGATATTCCAAGCAATCCCCAAGAATTCCCGAGGACAAGCAACTCCAGTGGAGACTAAAACGTCTCCAGAATCCAGACGGGTCACTTGTGGCTCATCACAAAACCAGGGATAACTCGAGACACAGCTCAGCTAACTCGAAGGAGGATGGAAGCGTTCAAGAGGGCGAACGACCCTTCAGAATCCTCCAACGAACATGTCGAAGAGGCTCTGTAAAAAGCTTTGGAAAGAACAGATGAGACTCTATGCCAAAAGATCGAGGAAGCGATTAAGAGACATGAATACGTCTCAAACCGGAAGAAGGAAAATATAGCTGATGAGCGAAAAGGACTCTGCTTTTTGCGAATGCATGATGATGAACTTGCAGAGGAACCAACCAGAACAACGCCGACGTAGGAGACACAAGAAGGACGAAGTCCCTGGGAAATCAGTCTTGGTCACGATGGTGGAAGCTTCCCCGTGTCACAGAGGTGCGGCGATCGGTGGAGCTGGCGGCAAGTACTCGAAATTTTGCCCGGGGTACCCCTCCCTGCCATCTGATACCTCAAGGTGGGAACCTAGGGAAGCAGTGATACCTACTTCACATGTTCTTCAGTGGCAACCTCTGGCGTGGCGTAAAAACCCCTAAGTTCAATGCCTGCAAAACATGCGAAATAGGTCTTCCCATTCGGAGCTCAGGCATCGAGGAACGCCGTCAGGATTCGCTGCATTTCTCCTGAATGCGATGTGGAAAGCTTTCTACCTACAGCCAAGGAGTGATTGCTTTTCAAGGACTGTCGTGTTTCCTACAGTGAGTTGCGAAATGACTGGTTTCGGGACTCTGCAGAGGATTCATCTGTGTTCCACACAGAAGCTGAGACGCAATAGGATCTTAGCTGCAGACAGAGAAGAAGAATGGGGAAGGCCCACCCTGGTAAAAATAAATCCCCACTTCCATGACACTCTGTTGGCGAGGATGCCTGAGGGTGAGATCACTTATGATGATCAGCAAAGCCACAAATCTATTCTATCTATCTATCTATCTATACACTTTTACACACACACACACACACACACACACACACACACACACACACACATATATATATATATATATATATATATATATATATATATATATATATATATATATATATATATATATATATATATATATATATATATATATATATATATATATATGTGTGTGTGTGTGTTAATGTGTGTGTGTGTGTGTGTGTGTAATAGGTTTTATTTGATCCTTCAACTGATTATCAAAACAAAACGTATTTGTAAAATATACAGAGAACTTAAAGCTTTCCGTTCATACTCCTGTGGACTTGAGTCAAGTCAGAAGGATGGACAAAAGATACAGATTTGTAAATAGCTTTACAAATACATATCCTTTGCTAATCAAGTATATTATTGTGGATGCATCTGTACATAACTGAGAGGCACGTGCAATACATTGATATATATATATATATATATATATATATATATATATATATATATATATATATATATATATATATATATAATATATATATATAATATATATATATATATATATATATATATATATATATATATATATAAATGGATAATATGTATGCATATTCATATAAATGGATGTAACATATTCAGCATAACTCTGAAACACATGAGAATTTCAGCAAACTTGCCATATACTGTATATGACTTACTATCTCGAAAAGAATACTGTTGGGGTAAGACATTTCTAGCACCAAAGGGCACCAAAGGGGTGGGGATGGAAGGGCTTCCCTGAAATGGGGCTGGTTCTGCCAGTGAAACGGGCTGGTTATGCCCGTAGACTTAGTAACTTTACGAATTTATCATACGTACTTTCGGTATATTGTAGATATGGCTTGCTATCTGGAAAAGAATACTGTCAGGGTAGGACATCAATGGCACCAAGAGGGTAGGGGTTGGGAAGAAGGTGACAGTGACAGAGAAGAGAGAGAGAGAGAGAGAGAGAGAGAGAGAGAGGGTGTTAGGGAGGAGGAGAAAAGTGAGGTTGTCATTCAATTGAGATCCCAGAGTCCTGGTTGGTCAGAGAGATATATATATATTTATATAATATATGTCATTCAGACTTATATATATAGTCCTGGTTGGTATGCTGGTATATATATATATATATATATATATATATATATATATATATATATATATATGTGTGTGTGTGTGTGTGTATGTGTATGTGTTATGTGTATATATTATATATATGTATACATACATATATACATACACACACACACATACACATACACATATATATATATATATATATATATATATATATTTATATATATATATTTATTTATTTAATAACTGACCAAATATATGAGAGATTGATGCTTTTTATGGTCATTAAGTAACCTCGAGCCTGGAGCATATATACATATATAGTTATATAATTTCAGAATAATATTCATTACACACACACACACACACACACACACACACACACACATATACATACATATATATATATATATATATATATATATATATATATGTGTATATATATATATATATATATATATGTGTGTGTGTGTGTGTGTGTGTGTGTGTGTGTGCTAATACTATCTTTATGATACAGAATATGAAAACTTTATAACTTGAAGAGGCAATATCTGTCTTAATGACTAACTAACAAAGTTTAGTGTTGTGCTTTGCAATTAACAGTAAGGAGATAGTAAATACAGGAGAATGCAAGTGAAAGGAAGAGAAATATGTAAGGATAAATGAAATATGTTAATTATTGAAAGAATTTTGTGAATTCTCTTTTCTGTCATTTCTGAAACTGACTAGGGATGGATTCTGCAAAAAAGAAAGAAGGTATTAAGTCTCAGTTGCTTTTTGTCATTTGTTGTTTGTTGGTTGTAAAAACTAATTAGGGGCTAAAGTTCCTGTTTATTTGCCTTACTTCGAAATAAAAATTTACTGAATATAATCTATTAAGGATGTATATTCTAAATGCAACATAAAGAACGGTCTCATAAAAGCCACCGATCTATAAAAAAAAAAAATTCTCATTCTCTTTCTCTGCTGATGCGTTTTTATAATTATATTCTACTCTCCAATCTTTTTTCACTTCATTCTTCCCTTGGGTCCTTTCCATTCATCTCAGATTCAACGAAGAGAGAGAGAGAGAGAGAGAGAGAGAGAGAGAGAATGACGAGACGAAGGAGGCAGCCGAGTGGAAGAAATTCCCTATGAATAGTAATTTCCACTTTTGGCTTCCACATCTCACTCTAAATTTCATGCTTATTTTACTGTCCTTCCAATCTCCGAGGCTCGGGGGGTGCCGGTTCACTTATTTACTTCGGATTAAGCGCCATGGCACCCCCTCCCCCAACCCCTTCCTCCCAACAGCACCACTTCTTCCTCAAACAACCCCCTCCCGCCACATCTCCCCCTCGAGGTCTGAAACTGCCGGACACCCGCCCGCCGGAATCCCTTCGGTGGGTTTTTCTCCCTTCGTCTTACCCACCTCCTTACCTCATTTTCTTTTGTCTTTTTCTCCCCTTCCCTATTTTAGTGAATAAGTTGATTCTCTTCAAGACGGATGACTGGGGAGATGCGGCGGTGGCGTCGGACAGTGACAGAAATAGGTGCTTGAAATACTGGCAATTACTCAGATTTACTCTCTCCGCTGATTTGGATCTGCGAAGAATTAATATGGAATGGGGTTAAAGGAAAGTCTATGTTTAATTCTTTGGAGTGATAGATATATGGCGCATAGTATCATTCTGTCATAGTTTGAACACGAATTATGCACTTCAAGGATTTTCATCAGTTCCAGTATTGTCGTGGTGTATTTATTCATTTTTTTAATACCAAATATTGTTTGGCTTATTTAAGTCACCTTCAGGCATTGTTTACTGAATATACGTACGGGGTTTTTTCTTAACAACTGTAACTTTCCTTCAGTCTCATCACCATTACGGAGAAGTTTAGAACCATCAACCTCTTTCAGTATACTGCTTGTTGCAACTCACTGATATTCACTCCTCCATCATTAAGAGCTAGTTGGACCGAACACTTATTCACTTATCATTTCAGTGTTCTATCAATAACGCCGTAAAACTACAAATACCCAAGTGTTAGGGACTGATATTATGATAACACAGACCCCTTCATTGCAACCTCAAGCTTCTTGACTTCTTAACCTAATTCAACTTTTTAGAACAAGAAATGCAGTGTTTATTCGCTCTCTCTTCATTTTTCTAGAACTGTTAGGCACATTTGAAAGCTTGTATTGGCCACTGCGCCACGGCTGCTATTATGGTAATTTATGGTTTTATTTTACACCGACACTCATCCCTGGTTGTCGAACAATGTCATATTCGAACTGCATGATTCTTCTACCGTTTGTTTTGCCTCTGTGAATTCCATTAATCCTCTGGGTAAGCATTTTCTTACATTTTTGTTGCCATTCATCATCCAGTGATCCCAACGTCTTCTCAACAGATTGACAATAGTTTCAATACTATGAAATTATATATTTCATTCAACACTTCCAAGTAAAGACATTTTCACTACCTGCATCAAGGTTTTTCATTTTCTTGCGTTTTTAAAGTGAAACCTTACTTTCGTTCAACCTCCCACTTTCTCTCTTTCTCAAGGAGTCTTTGCTATTTCCTTTCGCTCCTCCATGCTCTTAATTCTCTGTGCTCCTACTTGTTAATCAAGTTTTCTTACCACTACTACCGAACTTTCTCTTCGCTGTTATTCCTCCAGATTATTCTAGTGTACTCTTATTTCAGCAGCGTTTGTTCCTTCCTTTTGCTCTGGTAGATTTTCTTAACGGCTGCTACTCTCGAAAGGCAGTGCCGAGACCAGCGACACTCCTCCCCTCCCCCCCCCAACCGTCATTTTAGTTTTCTGTAAAAGAAAACTATTGTGACGGCTTTGTCTGTCCGTCCGCACTTTTTCTGTCCGCCCTCAGATCTTAAAAGCTGCTGAGGCCAGAGGGCTGCAAATTGGTATGTTAATCATCCACCCTACAATCATCAAATATACCAAATTGCAGCCCTCTAGCCTCAGTAGTTTTTATTTTATTGAAGGTTAAAGTTAGCCATGATCATGCGTCTGGCAATGCTATAGGACAGGCCACCACTGGACCGTGGTTGAAAGTTTCATGGGACGCGGCTCATGCAACATTATATCGAGACCACCGAAAGATAGATCTATTTTCGGTGGCCTTGATTGTACAAGAAACTCGATTGCGCCGAAGAAACTTGGGCGCATTTTTTACTTGTTTTTTACTACAAATGATTTTTCAAAAAATTTTATCCCTACTACAGTGTCCTGATAGTTTAACGGAGTGTTTTTTTTTTTTCTAATTTATGGACATTTATCTTTACTTTTCCCCTAACAGACTTTACTCTAAGAACAGTATTTTTATCCTACTCCAATATTATTTATGGTGACTGTACTTTTCTTCCGACAGACATTCTTCTTCTTGGTTTCAACATTAAGGTAGTCTCACACGAGCACATTTTCCGATGTCTTTTAGCTAACTTCGGAGCGAGAAGCCAATAACTGACTGATTTATCTTATAAAGTTATAAATCAGCCTAAACTGGTGACAGAAATCCAGTTATCTAATTTCTCCCCTGTGCGTCATCACTGTAATATCATAAGTAGCTCCGGTTGTACACAAATACGGGAAATGACATTTGCTACCTGGTTCAAAGTTTGGCGGCAAGACACTATGGGGGAATGCTGGAACAAGCACTTATGTGACACCCTATTTACCCGTTTTCTGGTCTATCTCAGCTTTTTCTGCTTTCTTTGCTCATAGAGGCTTTTTTTATTGACTTCTTACAAGGGGGAATTTGTTATATATTCCTCTAAAAACTTTCCCTCTTATAAATCACAGAGACTTATTAACTTTCATTCGGGGTGCTTTCCATTTTTTCTCTCCCCACACACTCACTTCTTTGAATTATTCCTGCATTTTCCTCTTAATTCTCCTGCTCATTTTGACCCTTGACGAGTGTTCGTTTCCCTACAACGAATACAGAAAACCTACTATCCATTTCAGGGAACGCGAGTCATCGTTTTTCTTAAATATCTTTCAAACCAATTGTTTGATCGAAATGCTACTTTGACACAGTGTACAAGACACCTCCCGCTAATTTTTGGTAATATAGTGCATTGTCAAATGGTGTCAGTTAAGGCGTTTACTTTTGACTTTTAAAGGCAAAGTCACATGTATCAGCAGGACTAATCTACGGAATCGAACTTGGAGGAATCAGTTATTATTCCTCCAAGGAATCGAACGTCCGCTATCCCCCATAGACAGGAAAGGGGGGTTGGAGATGGGGAAACCAGGAAAGTGGGTTGAGGGAGGGATGAGGAGGGGAAGGGAGAGGGAGGGACGGGATGGGGATAAAGGACGTTCGAATACATATTTTGGCGATGCTTGGCAATACCATGTAAGTCAAAAGTAATGCCTTAACTAAAACTATTTTACAATGCACTGTATTACCAAAAATTAGAGGGAGGTGTCTTGTACAGTGTCAAAGTAGCATTTCGATCCAGTAATTAGTTTGAAAGATATTTGAGAAAAAACGATGACTCGCGATCCCTGAAATGGATAGTAATGCTGTATGTGTTAAAGGTACTGCTATTTAAATGGTAAAGTCAAATCCCTTCGGAACTGTTAAATATTTTAATATAATGCAACGTTTACCTACCAAACCTTGAATCAGGGAAACATGTCTATTCACTTCCTTTACTAATAGAGCTGTAGCCATGCTTTTTCACTGATGCTACAGCTTTGTTCTAGATTTAAAAACTTTATCTCTCTCTCTCTCTCTCTCCTCTCTCTCTCTCTCTCTCTCTCTCTCTCTCTCTCTCTCTCTTCCTTCCAGGATAGTGGTTAACTTCAACGGGTAAATACGAGAACTGTAGCTTAGAATGCTATTTAGTAATTCGAAGTTATGACCTTCCATATTTTAAGAGGGTTAAAAAAGGAATCATTAATCAGTAAGTCATCAGATATAATGAGGAGAGCATCCTCCATATTGATATAAATCTCTTTAAATAGCATCTCTTACCATCTATATACTATAGGGATATAAGGATACATCGGAAATCCAAATTGTTATCTCTTGGATGGATTATCTCAAGAGCTGTACTTTCTTAGGCGATAAATCACCCAAAAAAAAAAAAAAAAACTAGAGAGGATTCAGTCAAATGCATTGATGATTTTCTCTCAGATTTTCTTAACGAACCTTTCTTCAGGTTAGTTGCTTTCTGGTGAACTGGCTGAAAGAATATCTCAGTTTTCAAAATGGGTCATCATTTTGTTAACCTTATTTTGTAACAAATATCTCTCTCTCTCTCTCTCTCTCTCTCTCTCTCTCTCTCTCTCTCTCTCTCTCTCTCTCTCGTGAACCATCTTCTCGCTACCCTTGACAAAATATTAAATATCCATATAAGACAAAACCTTCCAATGTGTATTCCATTTCTAAATCACTGAAATTCTGTAGTCTATGCGATATAGTGTCTTTCCGCTGTAAATCTCCTCCTCCTCGTAGGTCTCCTCTCCTTTTTAACTTCTTCCTTGCTTCTCCCTATCTCCTTTTCCTCTTCTCTTATCCCTCTTCCCGGCCACCCACCGAAAAGCGAAAATACGAGGAGAAATCCTCTTCCTGAGCAGTTCGCCACATGTCCCGTAAGCTTAAGTCCATCCTATTGTACCAGCTTATATGACCAGCTCTTTGCCGGGATATCTTGAAAAGGTCATTCCCCTGGGATACCTAGCCTCTTCCCCCACCTCCCTTACCCTAGGGACACCTGGTTTCTCTACCCACCCCCTACCCCCGACCCCTAGCCCTTCCTCTTACTTTACACTTCCCGACAGGGGTCATTTGGCCCCAGGCATGATCTTCGATGTTTTGCGATATTCCATTTCGGTTCCACAAAATGTGTGCCGCAAAGAATGAAGCTGTCGCTGCTGCTGCTGCCAGCTGCTGCTGCTGCCAGCTGCTGTTGTCGCTGCTTGCTTCCAGTTTATTTATTTACCCTTTTTTTTAAGCATCGCTTATAAATGAGGTAACGCTTTTCCTAATGTAATCTTCAAAGACTTATTTGCTTTCCATTTTATGACGCGACGTTTTGCAAGATTGTCGGGTTTTATGACCCAATTTTTCATCCCATTTGGCGACCTGCGACGTAATCGTCCTCTTGTCATTAAACTTTCCATTAGTCGGAGGGACTTTGGCATTCTTAGCTGATATTTTGCAATGTTCTACCTTGAGCTCTGTTGCATAAGCAATGCGAGGTCAGTTATATTATTCTGGTGCATTTCGCCATTTCGCTTTATCCTTTTGAGAGACTGATCAACTCTTCGGAAAACTCTGAATTCTCTCCGGAAAAAGGGCTTTCGTGGGCTTAGTCAAGTACCTGTTCCAAATTCGATTTCTTCAAATGAAAACGAACGATTATAAACGGTGAATAATTATCGTTTGCTCCGGCAGTCATATACCATATGCTTTATTTGTTTGTCAGTAAACAGTAGAAATGACTTCATAAATTTACAGGAATTTTAACCTGTCACTTTTTAGCAAAAAACTGTACGTGATGAAACAGAGCTTTCATTTTTGAGATTCATGAAATTAACCCTGTTTTCCCGTATACATACCAACTAAAAGGATCTGGGATTGCGTGGTTAGCGTTTCTAATGTGCTTATTGTTAATGAGAGGTAACCCTGACAAGTATTCATATGAATATGAGTATTCCTCATATTTCTTTACGATGAAGAGGGCTAGGAAAAAATTGGGGATTAATGCACTGTGCATATATATGGAAATGGTTTTGAGTTTGGGAGAGCCAAAAGTGGAAAAAAAGAAGACACCATGAAATCTGAATTTTAGATCAAAACGTAACCAGATCCTTACAGGAATTAAATATATATAATAATAATAAACAAGGAAAATAATTTTGTATTTTTGACTTAAACGAAAGGGAATAGTCAAACCGACTGATTCTCATGTTCGTAATGTTAACCCCAGCGTCTAGGGCAGTGGTTTTTAACCCTTTTCAATGTATGCACCCCTTTCAAATCAGCAGTCAGTTCTCGCACCCCCCCCCTGAATTGCTGAAACAAATCCAGTGGAAATTGTACCCATAATCTTAGGAGCACTAGGCACGATCCCAAGATCCCTGAAAAGGAATCTGGAAAAACTAGATGCCGAAGTAGCTCCAGGACTCATGCAGAAAAGTGTGCTACTGGAAACAGCGCACATGGTGAGAAAAGTGATGGGCTCCTAAGGAGGCAGGATGCAACCCGGAACCCCACACTTTAAAAACCACCTAGTCGAATAGGATGACTGTGATAGACCCCCAAAAAATATATTATTATTATTATTATTATTATTATTATTATTATTATTATTATTATTATTATTATTATTATTATTATTATTTTATTTTATTTTATTTTTTGAAAAAAAGCATGTGTATGTAAAATATATTTTTATTTGTTATTCATAGTCATCCTCCTTTTATAGGAACCGCTCCGCACCCCCTGAGATGCAGATACCTAGTTAGAACCCACTGGTCTAAGGTAAATCTGATAGAACACCGCCTCGCGGTCAGGGTGAGAACAGAGCAGTCTGCCAGAAAAGAGTATTATTCGTCTGTTGAACAAACGAGGAGAGGGACAGCCGTCCACCAAGACTGAAGTGAGTTTATGTGAGAGCAGGCATCTGTTTTGATAAGTGCAGTTTATTATTTCTTAATAAAAATAGTAAGGGATTGACTAGCATACGAGGGATGGAAGAGTTCTACAGTATATAAATGTAACTTTGCTGATAAGAAGTCCTGGTGAACTCAACGGAAAATATTCATAGAAGACAAGCCTGAAATAGTATCTGAAAAAGAAGTGCATTTCAAATTTACCTTTGAAGTATAATACTGGCCAAGTTTATGCGCTAGATGTGTAAACGTAATGTTATTAATACAGCCATGAGATAGATAGATAGACAGAGAGAGAGAGAGAGAGAGAGAGAGAGATGAGGAAGAATGTGCAGCGCAATCGCTGAGTTTTTCTGCACGGTGTATAATGCTTCTTGTAGGCGTGGCCCATGAAGCTTTCAGCCACGGCCCGATGGTTGCCTGTCCTATAGCGTTGCCAGACGCACGATTATGGTTAAATTTAACCTTAAATAAAATAAAAACTACTGAGGCTAGAGGTCTGTAAATTGGTATGTTTGATGTTTGGAGGGAGGATGATTAACAAACCAATTTGCAGCCCTCTAGCTCCAGCAGCTTTTAAGATCTGAGGGTGGACAGAAATAGTGCGGACAGAAAAATGCGGACAGAAAAAGTGCAGACGGACAGACAAAGCCGTCACAATAGTTATCTTCTACAGAAAGCTCAAATGGTCGAATTAGCTCATGTATGGGTTGAAGAGTAAACATCTGTGAGGCTTGTACCACTCTTTAAGAATATAAACATTCTTGCATTAATTGTGTTTGTTCTAGTACCACTGCCCTTAGTTTCCTTTTCTTAAACAGAGTGCCGTTACAGTGAAATGACATGCATACGGAACTAATATTTGTCTTTTAGCATTAACATAATTCCCTTCAAAATGACGAAAGTCAAATTTCAAGCGCGTAGTTCCGGGAAATAGAAAGTATGAAATGAAATGATTTTTAATAGACAGATTCAAAATAATTTTATCTTAAACTGTTACAGACAAGTAAAATATGCGCCGAAGTTTCTTCGGCGCAATCGAGTTTTCTGTCATGCGTATAATCAAGACCACCGAAAATAGATCTATCTTTCGGTATAATGCTGTATGAGCCGCGGTCCATGAAACTTAAATCGCGGCCTGATGGTGGCCTGGCTTATATCGTTGCCAGAAGCACGATTATGGCTAACTTTAACCTTAAATGAAACAAAAGCTACTGGGCTAGAGAGCTACAATTTAGTATATATGATTACTGGAGTGTGGATGATCAACCATACCAATTTGCAGCCCTCTAGCCTCAGTAGTTTTTAAGATCTGAAGGCGAACAGAAAAGTGTGGACAGAAAAAGTGCGGACAGAAAAAACTGCAGACGGACAGACAAAGCCCGGCACAATAGTTTTCTTTTACAGAAAACTAAAACTATCAAGCAAACAAATACAAAATGAACATTAATATTCGTTTTATTTCGTGTTTCAAATGTCATCATCATTTCTATTTTTTTCCATTTATGTGCACTGGAAAATTAATAGCGTATGTAACGGCAAGTAATACTTTTAAAAAGCATAGGTATATATTATTTGATTTATCTGTTGATCTGACTCTGAAAGACTAAGTTTGATTTATTTTCACTGATTTTTATGTCAGTTACATTATTCCTTCCTCTACCGAAGTACGCTCTTTGTAAACCTAATATATTTTCATATTATTATTATTATTATTAGATACAATTATTCATTACATTTTATACACTATTATTTGCAAATTTTCGATGTGCCTTTTTTAAAAATTTATTTTAGTTCCATTTTATCCTCAAATACCAGTTCCTTTCTTAACGTATTTTGTCGTCTTTGTTTACCTATTGTTAACTTTCTTTTTGTTATCTTTATTCTAATACCTCCCTATTTATCGCATATTCACTCTCCATTCTTCTCCTTCATCGTGTCAATCCTCCTCCCACCTTTCTCAGTTCGTTAGTTCTTCTGTCCCTCAGCTTCCATCTCTTCCTCCATCTACTCCTCCTCTTCCCTCTCCCACCCCTGTTCCCCCTCCTCCTCCTCCTCCTGCTCCTCCTCCTCCTCCTCCTCCTCGTCTTCCTGCTCCTTCCTCCCCGGCGCTAGGTCTTTGGGGAGTTGCCGGACGTCTAAAACTCTTTGAAAATTCATGAAGGGAGTAGTCACCCTACGATTATTGAATTACTATTAAAATCTGTGGTGAGAAAAACAGGGCGTCCGGGGACATCCAGACGTCGAGCTGCTGTTGCTGGTTGAGGGGAAAGGGAAGGGAGAGGAGAAAGGGAAGGGAGAGGGGAAAAGGAAAGGAGAGGGGAAAGGGAACGGAGTGGGGAAAGGAAAAGGGGGAGGGGAAAGGGAACTAAGAGGGGAAAGTGGGAGAGGAAGAGGAGGAAAATGAAATGCAGGGAAAGTGAAATAAAAGAAGGAAAGGAAAGAGGAACGGAAAGGGGAAATGAAAAGGTGGGAGGGGAAAGGGAACTAAGAGGGGAAAGGGGGAGGGGAAAGGGAGACGGGAAAGGGAAAGGAGAGGGAAAAGGAAAGGAGAGGGGAAAAGGAATTGAGAGGGGAAAGGAAAAGGGCGAGGGGAAAGGGAACTGAGAGGGGAAAGGGGGATGGGAAAGGGAGAGAGGAAAGTGAAATGAGAGGGGAAAGCGAAAGGATGGGGGAAAGGAGAGGAGAGGGAGAAGTGGAGAGGGGGAAATAAGAAAGGGAAAGTGAGAGGGGAAAGGGAAAGGGAAAGGGGACAGGGAAAGGGGAAGGGGAAAGGGAAAGAGGAAATGGAAAGGAGAGGGGAAAAGGAGATGAGAGGGAAAGCGAGAGGGGAATGGAGAGGAAAGGGGAAAGGGAAAAGAGAGGGGGGATATGGAGAAGAGAAATGGAGAGGGGAAAAGGAAAGGAGAGGAGAAATGGAAAAGAGAGGGGAGAGGGAAATGAAAGAGGGAAGGGAGAGGGGAAAGGGAGAGGAGGAATGGAGAGGTAGGGAAGTGCGAGAAGGCAAGATCGGTAGGACGAACGAAAAGGAGGGGGAGGAAGAGGAAGGTAAAGGAAAGAGATAAGGAGATTGAGAAGGAGAGAGAAAGAGAGAGAGATGGAAGAAGGAGGAAGAGGAGGATGAGAGGGAATTACAAGTGAACTGTGAAAGGAACTGCATGGAGGAATCATAAGGTGGTTGCGTATAGACGAGGGGGTAGTCATTTAACGAAGAGAGAAGTGACAAGATCCGAGAGAGAGAGAGAGAGAGAGAGAGAGAGAGTATAGTTACTAGAAGAGTGTCAGGAGATTGTGAGGAAAGGGAGTGATGTCACGGGGTGGGGAGGGTGGCGGATGGAAGGCAAGGAGAATTGGGGAGGAGGACCCTTTAGGACCAGGCCCGAAATGCCCACCATATTTTGAATTTTGACGAGAAGAAAATTGCCTCCAGTGTATGAAGGACTAGGGAGCAGATAGTGCCACACCACAGGTGCTGCAACAAGGGTCAAAATCATCGTTAGACCAAAGCAGAAACGACTTTGAAAACGTCAGAATTCGGTGCCAACTCGGCCCGGAATTAGCACTTGCTTCGGCCATCGCCGGCCGTAATAATGTTGGAAGAAAGTCGGACACTTCATTTCCGTCGGATTAGTGTTATTCTTCTCCTCTATTTCTTCTTTTTTTTTTTTTGTGGTGAAGTATTAAGCGGCTGGCGTGTTGACAGAGGCGGATTGAAGCTTGTTACACAAATTTGTGATTTTATTGTGTCGCTGGACATTTGAAGTTTACGGCGTAGGATATTAAATTTTCAGTAAATTTTTTCCCCCTGTTTTTTTTTTTTCTTTTAAAGAGAATGGTTCCGTAAGGTCCCATACTTTAAATCATTAGGGGGGAGGGCTTTCTTAGACTTATTTTCACGAGTGCGTCACCATGGGGTAACTTTGATGTATGAGGAATCCATGATGACCGAAGAAAGAAATAAATGAAACTATTAATATTATTATCTTTAAAAAATATGGAAGAGTATTTGAGAAATCTATAGATGTTGATTCCTACATAATGTTATTTGTTAAAGGTGTATTAAGGGTCGCTAATCAGCAGCAGAGGCAAGAAACAGGTTATTGCACTTACGCACAACTCACCTAGAGAACGGACATGCGTAACCAACTCCCCAAACCCCATTTCACCCACACGAGACCTGGGCTAACAGGGCAGTGGCTACTGATGGCGAAGCTGGCAGATCTATGCTGGCCTTTGGCTCACTGCCTCCCCATTTACCTATGTATGTATATTCATGGAGCTAATTACTTTCCTGTGAGTTTTTTGCTCGTAACTGCATGACCTACATTCGACCTCTGAACAGGACGAGGACGGAACAGTATGGGCTCTTTCCCTAAAACTTCAGTATGCCTCTGCAGTAATAAGATGTTTGGTTGTTAGTTGGCTGTAGTGGGTTACAGTTTGGTGAGAGAGAGAGAGAGAGAGAGAGAGAGAGAGAGAGAGAGAGAGAGAGAGAGGGATAAACGACATATATGAATGATGAACACTCACTCATCATATATCAAATTTAGTTTAAATAGAAAGGCCTCGATGAAGCCATCTCTCTCCACCAGGGTGAAACCATTCATCAGCTATAAATCGGATATTCCGCTGCCCTGTTGGAAGAGATCTGACGGCTGTTGATTTTCTGTGGTGATGTTAATCCATTCTTTACCGTTACTGACAAAATATTTTGTATTTAATGAGAAAGCAAGTAAAAAAATGCTCCAAAGTCTCTTCGGCGCAATAGTTTTCTGTACATCGTATAATCAAGGCCACCGAAAATAGATCTATCTTTCGGTGGTCTCGGTATAATGCTGTACGAGCCGCGGCCCATGAAATTCTCAGCCGGCCTTGGTGGACTGTCCTATAGCGTTGCCAGAAGAACGATCATGGCTAACTTTAACCTTACATAAAATAAAAACTACTGATGCTAGAGGACTGCAATTTGGTATGTTTGATAATTGGAGGGTGGATGATCAACATACCAATTTGCAGCCCTCTAGCCTCAGAGATTTTAAGATCTAGGGGCGGACAGAAAAAAGTGCGGACAGAATAAAGTGCGGACGGACAGACAAAGCCGGCACAATAGTTTTCTTTTACAGAAAACTAAAAAAGGAAGGATATTAGACAAATAGTCACCCATGTGCTTTTCCAGGAAGCCGGTCCATCGTCTAGCCATTGCTACTGAGATTTCCAGCACATGTTGGGGGCGTACATGCCGTTCCGAGAAACTTGATTTACAGTAGATTAGAACACTTGTTTGGCTTACAATGATCCGTAGGCTAGAAGGTAGAGTTAGGAGGCAAAAACAAAAGAGGCCAAGGAAATGTGGCATGAAGAAAGATAAAAAAATTATGAAAAATGCGTGTTATGCTTTTTTGGACACTTGTGTAGTTTAGGCCTATTAGTCATTTTCGCCAGATCTGCTTGTTGCAATGGCGAGAGTG
>NC_089748.1:54531097-54533597 GCF_040412425.1 Macrobrachium rosenbergii
GTTATGATAACTGATATGGCTGACACTAATGTTAAAGAAGATTTTATCTCTAGTTTTGTTTTTACTTTTTTGTGAGACTATAACTGCAAAAACTTAAATATGTTTATATTTTACTAATAAACTGTACGTTTTGATAAGTGATATGATTGACGCCATAGTCACAAAGGAATTTATCTCTGACCCTTTTTTATGAGAATATAACTGAGACGCAACCCAAACAAGCTTATGATTTCAACAGTAAATCTACAAAGGACTTTGTCTCCAGGTTTTGTCAAAAAATGAATTCGGAACAATATTGAGACAACAACACTGTCCCTCAGATTTATTTTCCTATCATAGATGTAGCCTGATACGCGGATGATATTTTTTGTCTCATGAAAAATTTGTACAGGAAACGAAATGACAAGTCAAATGCTAAGATAACCCAGCGTCCCTTGAAAGGAAAAAGTACCAAGATGAGTAATAAGATTTCTACAGAAATGCATCCCCACATAAGTAATTACGGAGCATATTGAAAGCTATGCCAATCAAAATTAAAAGCAACCTATTCACGGAATATGCATTTAGAATTACCAACACAGTTATAAAACTCTAAACAATTTTTAAGCAACGTAAAACGTCATAAATATTATAGGGTGTTGAATAACCATATTAACAATATTTAAAAAAAAACTCACATTCATAGCTTACAAAATATAAAATATTACTGAATAATATTACTAATGTGGTAATTGATGTCAAAAGACATCCTTTCCTATTGAAGCCTTAACATATATCATGAACAGAGGAGAAGAGAGACAGGCAATGTATGTATGTATGTATGGGAATATATATATATATATATATATATATATATATGAATATATATATATATATATATATATATATATATATATCTATATATATATATATATATATATATATATATATATATATATATATATATATATATATGACTATATATATATATATATATATATATATATATATATATATATATATATATATACATATTATATATATATATTGTTATATATATATATATATATATATATATATGTATATATATATATATATATATACATTTCATAATATGTTTCTATGTATGTGTATGTATGACAATATCTATGCGGTGTTTGGCCTTACTAGGCCAGCAAAGAACGGGTCATACTGGTTAATACCTCCATGGTAGCAGTCCAAAGTAACAAAGATGACTGGCGTTATGGTTGCCGTTAGTCTGAAGGGAAAGGCATATCCTTCTCCTAGGGGTTCACAACCCGACTTTAGCTGATTGACCAGGATAAATGAAAAGGGTTAGATAGATGGCGTTAATGAGGTATTAAAAAGGAGGGACCTTAGCTAATCAAAAAGGGAGAGAGTTCATGAAAGATAGAGGTGAGTGGCAAATGTGTATGGGGGGTCAAATCGCTTCATATGATCCTTTGGTGCGAACAAATTTCATAATAAAATATCCAATGTATATTATTATTATTATTATTATTATTATTATTATTATTATTATTATTATTATTATTATTATTATTATTATCAAACATAAACAGCTAATGTTGTGGAAGTTTTGTGCAAGAGAGATTTTCCTTCGATCCCGCAGTCAAAGTATAAATGGGACAGTGATCGTTGTTCTGCCTTTTCTAGAGAGCTACCAACTGTGAGGGGGAAACTGCTCAATGCTGAAAAGACTATACATACATACATACATACATACATACCATACATACATACATACATACATACATACATACATATTAGGCTATATATACAGTATATATATATACATGTATACCCTCTTGTACACTATTGGAAATATTATTTTTGGTTTAAGGCAAAGCGGAACAGACAGCAAGGGAGGCGTGTGTGTGTGTGTGTGTGTAGTGGAGAGAGAGAGTGGAGAGAGAGAGAGAGAGAGAGAGAGAGAGAGAGAGAGAGAGACTTCAATTACCCATGTAGTCGAAGTAGGAAGATACACTTAAACTACACCCACATATATACACGTACACACACCTGGGTGGGATGAACATCGGTGTATGGAACTCGGCGGGGGTTAAGTGTTAAGAGGAGAACAGAGAGGAAGGGGGGAAGGAAGGAGGTAGGAGGGGGAGGAAGAGGAGGAAGAGGAGGAGGAGTAAGGGGAAGGCGCAGAATGAACCAGGGGGGTGTATCTGAGGGCTGTATAAGAAACCCAACCCAGCCCTCAAGTGCCAGAGCCTCAAGGGCTTGTTCAAGTGCGGACTCGAGTGGGAGGTCCCATATGGGCAGTGTTGGAAGGGGTGAGGTGGGTTTACTTTGCTCTCCAACTCGAGTGTGTTCCCCTGCCGCTGTGTTTGGGTTGTAATCTAAAATGCAGGTTCGGACAAGGACCACTGTCCCGAAAGGTTGTTGGGGGGGTTGTGGGAGAAGGAACGGTGGGGGAGGGGGAAGGGAGACCTGGGGGGTTAAGGGGTGGGTGGGGGCGTGGATGTACAGGGCTAAGTGGCTAATT